>NC_056741.1:1742551112-1742686112 GCF_019279795.1 Protopterus annectens | reverse complement strand
AATGTACATGGAGATCAGGATAGGTCTTTTATGTTTTAGCCTGAAATGAGCTCTTGTCAGAATATTCATGTGAGTGGTATATTAACTGTTCCACTATCCGCTGTGCCGACTGATATCAGCCTACCATGGCAGTTATGTATTTCCCCAAAGTGTGTGTGTGTGTGTGTGTGTGTGTGTGTGTGTGTGTGTGTGTGTGTGTGTGTGTGTGTGTGTGTGTGTGTGTGTGTGTGTGTGTGGGTGTGTGTGTTTGTGTGTGGCTCAAATATGAAGCAACTGGCCTATCAGTGTTAACTTTTGACAACCCCTCCAAGGTTTTCCATGTGCCAATATTTGCTAATTGATTTTGGGTTTTTCTCTCCCTTTTCTTCCTGATCTTAATTAAAATAAAATATACTAGAATATATAAAAGCATGTTTATGTCTGCTGATTTTTTCAAACCTGCCTTGATTTCATAAACCTTACAGATGATACTTTTATTTCAGCCCAGTCCAGCAGTCACAGCAGCTGCTTTGGGGATGCAGTTTGCTCCATGTTGCTGTGCCTCTAAAACTTTTGCTTTTCTTCTCATATGTATCTTTTACACCTAGTGTGTATGTGTGTGTGTGTGTGTGTGTGTGTGTGTGTGTGTGTGTGTGTGTGTGTGTGTGTGTGTGTGTAATTTATAAAAACATCTTTGAAATTTTGTACTACCAAGTAAAACACTGTTGTTCAATTACTCGTTCCATCTGAATGCCTCTTGGCTATCTATGGCTCTGTTTAATGAAGTCCTTGTCTCTTAAACTGTCCTGTTCATCAGCATTTCTTCAGCATGATGCATACACTGTGCATCAAGATCTCTCTCTCTCTCTCTCTCTCTTTCTCTGAATCTCTGGATTGCTCTTATACAGCATGACTGTACCAGTTTAATGCAGTTATAGACTGAATACCAAGAACCATCCATCAACTGAGGCATTAGTCCTTTCTTTCATCCATCCATTTTATAATATTCTCATTTACCTTTTGTATGACCAGATGGACACTTGAGCCTGCCCAAGCTGTCCGTTGGCATGACATATTGAAACCCATTCTGCATGTGGTGCTGGTGTGGTGCAGAATGACACACTACATGCATACCTATAGGAAAATGTGAGAATGCTAATTGATCTACTTACATGTCCTTGAGAGACTGAAGGAAACCAAAACAGCCAGAGAAAACTTGAATGGACTCTTACCCCAAGCAAGAAATAAACTGTAGAAGCTCATGCTGTGAGGCAGCAATAACATGCATTTGTTTCTAAATCACTCACATATACTGCCATTATATCAGTATAATGTATGTATACACTGTGTACCAATAAATCTAGCCCTGAACTGCTGTTTAACTCACTTTCACCAGGAGTTCCAAAATCCTTGCCACTTATACACCAGCATTATGTCAGGGTATTCCACTAACTCATTGTGTGCCAAGAGCACTGTATCCCACCATCCTGGTGATTGGATTGCTAACACTGCAGTGTAGTATTAGAGAGTATAGCACTCCTAAGTAAATCATCCTTTGGATGAGATGTTAAACCTAAGTCCTATCTGCTTGAGTTGGTGGTAGCTCAGGTGGACATAAAGGATCACACATACCTACCATGAAAAGAAGGGAAAGTTCCCAATTTCCTGGCCAAACAGGTCATTAGACTAGTGGGACTAATCTGGTCAGCAAAGGA
Organism: Protopterus annectens; assembly: GCF_019279795.1. Classification (NCBI taxonomy): domain Eukaryota; kingdom Metazoa; phylum Chordata; order Ceratodontiformes; family Protopteridae; genus Protopterus; species Protopterus annectens. The sequence goes on along the minus strand of NC_056741.1, from coordinate 1,742,684,418 downwards.
TAAATAAATAAAAGCACATATATCTTATGCATCAGCATTACCTTGGTATAACTCACAGAGAATACTGACCTTAAATCCTTTCTGAAGTGCAATTGCAATAGTACTTGAAATTATTAGTTTTCATTATGTTGAAAGTTATAACAACTGATACAGTTTGCTGCCTCAGCTGTGTCAGATATAACTGTGGTCAACAAAATTATTTGGAATGGAAAAAAATATAGTATCAAACTTTGGTCATAGTGTCAATAGTTAATATTTAATGTCGAACTTTTTCATTTTATTTGAACTGTGTTATGCACAATTTTATAATCAAAAGAAATGTTATGTAGTTTTAAATAATATTTCTGAAATGCTAATCTTGCTCGCTGTGTGTGTATGTATATGTGTGTGTATATGTGTATATATATATATATATATATATATATATATATATATATATATATATATATATATGTCATATGTTAATGTGTATATCTTGTCAAAAGTAAATGCATTAGTCTTCATATGAGTACACAGTAGCAGCAACTGAGTTAAAAATTCTGACAGTTTAACTGTGGGTTGCAAGGCATCCTCTACAAATAGATTTCTCACAAAAAGAAAAGTGTGAGCGTCATCCTACACTGATAACCATGTTGTATGTGGATTTGTTAAACAGCTCAGCAGTGTAAAAGGTATCATGTGTTGTCATCTCACAGCTGCTGAATTTGACAATACAGATGGAGGGCATGAAACATTTTTTTAATTAGAAGATACTTTTTTGAGCAAATGATTAGTCTTTTTACATGTTTTGTACAACTAGTTGATGTAAATCTTACATTGTAACTAAAGGAAAGAGGGATAGCAAGAAAACTAATTTTAGAATCAAATAGTAAAGATTAAAAGCAGGAAATATTCACTATGTGCTTGGTTTAGAGCTTTCTTCTCTAAAATATCCCTGCTGTCTTATCTAAAACATGTGCTGCTCTAAATTGCTTAATTAGATTTATTTTTTTCATGCTAATTTTACTGATTATTTTGCATTAGTCTCTGTCATGGCTAAACAGAATATGAATCATAGAGAGGTGCATTTACATGCTTCGTTTATTATTCCTGTTTAATAGGGCACATTAGCATCTTACTATAATCTGGAAAACCAGTGCTAATCTCAGAACTTTAAACACTCTTGTTACTTTTTGTTATGGGTGGGTATATAGAGTTTAGCAGCTATGTTTATTTATGTACCTACTTTAACAGTCTCAACAAAACAGTAATCCTACTTGTTGCCGTTTTGTCACCTTAATATTCTTTATGCTGCACTAAGTAAACTCATCCCACTGTGCACTGAGTCCCAGATCACTGCTTCATTTACTGTCTCCTTACTGCTCCCCCCTTTTGATATGCATAATACAAGGGGTGTCCCTAGTTTGCAGACTGAGTGTAGGGACCTCTTCTTATAGTGGGTGTATACTTGCACTTAAAGGGACATTATTCCTTGAGTTGGGCCTGGCAGACATGATCAGCCAATGCAAGGAAAAGACTAGTTCATCTGTAGCAGTAGACACAGACATAAGCCTGTTATCGTATGCTAATAAGGATCCCATTTCCTCCTGCCTGTCTCTATAGTGACTTTTTTTTACAGAAGCCACCAGTGGGTGTCAATAGCACAGCATATGCATTTCCAACCCCTCACCCAAAAAGGAGAGTTTCAGTAGCCACTCACTCTGACATCCCAGTCTAGCCTTCCAGCAACCTGGGTACATCATCAAACTCCCTTTGCTGTCATCATAGTCTACAAGACAACTTCTTGCTCAGGGAGTCAGCTGCTTCCTTGTAGGGTATAATTGTTGGAATGCATTTTTACACTTGTATTCCTTGGAAGAGTATTTACATTAAATAAGACCACATCTGTTTTGTTTATTTATATTTGGTTGGCTGGGGTGGCTGAGCAGAGGACTTTTTTCATCAGAGTCCTACAAAATATGCTGAAGCACTAATTTCAAGAATGATATATGCAGTACAGACCCTGATCTGACCTGCCAGTGCTACTCTGACACAGCAGCACCTGAGGTCACTGTGCAACAGTACATATACAATTCCCAGGTGTGTATATGTGTGTGTGTGTGTGTGTGTGTGTGTGTGTGTGTGTGTGTGTGTGTGTGTGTGTGTGTGTGTGTGTGTGTGTGTGTGTGTGTGTGTGAAACTCAAATATACGTGTTTGTGTGTGTGTCAGCTACTGGGAACAGGGACGCAGAGCTCCAAAGTGGTCAGTGTAGAGTTTTGTATGGGTCTAGAGAGAGATCGAAGAAGAGTCCACCCCCAAGTATGGAGCATGCTGCCTGTGTGCTCTTAAGGGAAATTGTGCTTGGTGCAGGGAACTGCATCTGAAAATACTGAGTGAATCCATCTTTGCTCTTAGTGACCAGCCCTCACTGGAATCAGTGGTGAGGATTGAATCATCTAGATTGCTGACCCAGAGTAGGACCCGTTACAGTACATATGTTACAAAATGTGTTTCTGATGCAGAGATCAAGGTTTCAGTTAGTAATGGCAGCCCTGATCTAAGGAATAGTAGCGGTGTAACCTTAATCTTAACCTGTATGCAATGCAGTTTCTGAATCATTCTCAGAGAAATGTTTCTGTTGCTGTCATTTGAATTTAGATTTGTGATAGTTCCAATGCATACAGCAACAAAAATAAGTGAAGATTTTTCATTTTGTGATGGGTTTTTAAGTTAATTTTAACAAGTGTATATCTCTTTTAGCTGAGGTCTTTAAACCTGTATTAGTAATTCTAGTATAGAACAGCACTGTATTTTTTCCATTTAAGTGATCTAATTGTTGATATTAAACCATAGTTTCTTTCTTATGTGGTGAGTGAAAGTCAGGTTAGTTCAGGACTCTTGTTTGCTTTAAGGCAGTTTCAGGCTATTAAGTTACAAGAGCTAAGTGTCTAAGAATTTTCCCATCATCCCAAGCTGTTATTGTTATGTTCCTTTGAACTACTGCTCATTTGTGACAGTTCCAGTACATACACCAGCAAACAAGATAAGTGAATATTTTTAATTCCTTGACTTGTTTTTAAAAAACATACACATAAAAAATGTTAAATTGAGTGTTCTCCCTGTGCTTTTCCACTTTTTTCCAGTTTTTTATTACGTTGCAGTTTTCATTGTTTGCTTGTATTCTTATTGAAACAGATAGCATCTCCATTTTGTAACACTAAGTGTTCTTCCTATGTTATTTGTTCAACAGAACCTCCAGAGAGTTATTTCTATGCTTTTCCACTTTTACCCATTTTTACATTTAATTTTACATTTTATCATAGCTTCTGTTGGTTTTCTGGTCAGCATATAAACTTGTTAAGTGCAACAGAAGTCATTGCGTGGCAGAGAATACTTTATTGCCATTGCTGAGGGTTAGGCATTATTGACTGGAGTTACAGCTGCTTTTTTATTCACTTTATCTCCTCAGTTTAACTCTAGTGGGTGGTACACTGCACAGCACAGTGCAATGCTGCATTTGTCAGTTGCAGGCAATTTCAGTTTCAAATGCTCTTAGGAATCATGGTTAATCCAAGGTGACCATTTTGTTACAGGACCTAAACTGGGACACTTGAGGGCCACCCCAGAAAGCCAGGTTTGCAATCCCATCCTCCCAACCCCCTTGGGAGTGGAGATAGGGCTGCCATGTCATCTCGCACTGGACCCAGCAGGTTAGTCTACCGTCCTTCACCCGGCACTATGGGGATGTCACACTGTGAACAGCACCACCCTGGAGTCAAGAGGACACATGCCAGGAGGCTCGAAGTGATGCACATTCGTCAGTGCCTGGCACCATGGTGGAGAAAGACTGAGGTGTGCCACAACAGGCACAGAGATGGGAGGACCAGGGCCATCTCCACTGCGAGTCTGAAAGCCCTAGGTGCAAGGCAAAGGGGAGAACCAGTGTCTAGGAAGTCTGCATGAGAGAATGTCTGAGGCTTTGCGGCCTGATAGAGTTCCATGAGGCTGGGAAGACCCCCTGAGAGTATTTGGCAGCAGTCAGGAGATATGTAACCCTGGAAAAGAGCTCTCTCTCCTGGGTAGAAGTGGAAGCCCGGAAGGGGTCCGTCCCGATGGAAGTCTGGAAGGGAGAGATAGGTGGAAAGTGAGTGGGACAATACAGCTCCCGCCTGGGTGAGAGGGTACGGACCATGCCCGCTCTGGGATGGAAGTCTGAAAGGGGGAGAGAGGCAGAGAGTGGCAGGGTTGGACGAGCTCTTGCCTGGGTGACCGGGGTCAGGCACAGCCCCCTCCCATAACAGAAGTCCTTAAAGGAGTGACTGTCGGACAGTGGTGTGGCCTGGAGAATTCCTGCCTAGATAAGTGGAGTCAGGCAGAGCTCCCCATAATGGAAGTCTTTGAGGAGGTGCCAGAGCAGACAGCAGAGTGGCCTGGAGAGCTCCTGCTGGGGTGAAGGCATCCAACTTCACCCCATAACTGATAGCATCCTTTAAAAAAATCTCAAAGTTTCCAGAGCTGCTCTGAATGGGAAAGCAGGGGACTCTGAAGCCTTCATGAGAGTGGATCTGCCCCTCAGCAAATGAGGGGAGTTCTGGAGGAGCGTATGGGATTGTAGGGAAGCTCCCCTGAGAAGGTCCAAGGGTGTGAGTGATCTGGCATGATTTGGAAGCCTGCAGGAGACATGGAGGCATTGGAGTCCCCCGACATGGGGGGCTGCAGCTGGGGAAGGTCTCTTGGCCAGCTCGGAGGGGAGGCCTGTAGGGGTCGGCCCTGATAGAAGTCAGTAAGGGAGCACTAGGCAGATGGGTGTGGGGCCTGGAGAGCTCCTGCCTTGGTGAGTGGGGTCAGGCAGAGCCTCCCCCATGACATAAGTCCTTGAGGGAGTGACTGATGGATGGCAGCAAGGCCTGGACGGCTCCTGTCAGGATGAAGGCATCCGACCTTACTCCATACTCAATGGCATCCTCGAAAAATCGCAAGGCATCCAACATCACCCCATAACTGATGGTGTCCTTGAAAAATCACAAAGTCCCCAGAGCTGCTAGGTAGGGAAAGTAGGGGGACTGGCCGCCCCGGGAAGCCAGGTCACCAATCAGACCAAATCGTCTAAACAGGGACATTTCTGTGTCCCAAATACAATGTTTGGGATTTCAGGACAGAGACTTCCAAACTGGGACTGTCCTAGAAAAACTGGGACAGTTGGTCACACTGAGTTAATCCCACTTTATAGCTGAAGCTGTACAAATCATGGTATAAAGCAGCTCACAACATTACACTTCTAAGCTGATCTCACAGGCAGTCCAGACCAAATTATTTACTGTATACTGTTTTTTGCTGCTTGAACCTAATTTTTTCTCTGTTATTTTACCTCAAATCAATACCTTAAACCAGTAGTCAGAATGTGAATATCTCTTCTTAACATCCCTCAAACTGACCTTTTAGTCAATTTAGACTACAATATTTACAGCATACTGTTATGTCTGTGCTTAATCCTAATATAACTTACATTAATAACTTATCTAGGAGCCAAGACACTACATATTCTCTTATTCTTCCTTAAAGCTCATGTACAATGAAAGCTGTACTTACCCCAGTCTGCTGCTCTCATTCTACTGTGTCTTCAGCTGCATTTTGGTCCAGAAAAATATAATGTTGCTCATTGTTAATATGCAGCCAGAATAAAAATGATTCAGATTTCCCGGGCTTTTGGCATGAAATGTAACAGTATTTTCTAGCTTTGCGCCATCACATACGATCTGCTGATGATATGAAGTTGGGGTAGTCGTGCTGCTGGAGGTAAGTAGTCACGAAGGAGTTTTGAGTGGATACATGCATTATTTTCATTTTATACCATTCAATAGTGACCGCTAATTTTCTGCAGAAATAATTTCAGGCAGTGTAGAAGCACGTTGTATTTATTTATTTATTTATTTTTTGTTTTTGTTTTTTAACTGTTTAGAAGTTTGGTGGAGAAACGTTATCTGCATTAGTGGGGGCATAGTTAGCAGGGAGTGTGAACGGCATATTGGGAATGAAATGAAGGCTACAAAGTAAGTGTTTAGCAAAGTGAGGAGACAATTATTTGAGTGATTGAATTTTACAATTACTGGATGCTGCCCTGTAATGGACTGCCTTCAAACCCCAAGACAATGTCAGCAAATCAAAAGACAAAGGTCATTTCCTGCAGGTACAGCAGGAAGGACAGAGAGGTTGTTAGTGCCATGCAGTATTTCTTGAAGATAATATCCCGGGCTGTGTTCTAGATGAACTACAAAATGAACTGGCACCACACTAGGGTTGCCACCTTTTCAAATTCCAAAAGTGGGACATTTTTGATACAAACGTCAAATTTTGCAGGCTGAAATATACCCAAGGCCAGTACAAAGGACAGAAATTCACTTTTTTGCCTAAATAAAAGCTTATTCTTGTAGCATTAGTTGTTTATTCTGTTTCCTATAACATTTAGGTGTTTCAGATACAGAATAACTGTTTTATGTCACTATTACATAAAATATAGGAAATCATTTTGTCCTAAAATCTCAGGGCATTTGCCATTTGTAGAATTTTTTTTTGCAGTATACAACTGCCCAAAGAGGGACTGTCCCTCGCAAAGTGGGACAGATGGTAACACTACACCACACTTGAGTACCATGTTCAATCACAGCTTCTTTTCAGGCTTTGTTCCTACCGAATGGCGCACTGCTACAGTCATCCCACTTTACAATGGGGGAGTGACTACAGACCCTGGGAACTACCATCTCATTAGCCTGATGACACTGATATGTAAGGCCATGGAGCGCGTCATAATGGATGTTATTAACAGGGACATAGAGAATCTCCCAACTCTGGACCCCACTCAGTTTGGGCTTGTGAAAGGTAGATCATGCCTGCTCAACCTGATAGACTTTTTCGAGTCTGTCACCAGAGCTGTGGATAAGGGCAAGGTAGTTCACACAGCCTACCTAGATCTTGCCAAGGCCTTTGACACCATCCCTCACTCAGGAATCATAGATAGACTCACTAAACTAGGCATAAACTCTTATGTCATAAGATGAGTTGCCAACTGTCTCACTGATAGAACTCACACTGTAAAAGTAGCTGACTCTAAATCTGACTACCGACCAGTTACAAGTGGCATTCCACAGGGATCAGTCCTTGGCCCTCTACTGTTTAGCATCTACTTCTCAAAAGTCCAAGCCAACACAAAGGGACTCTGGTTGACCAAGTTCACAGATGACTGCAAACTGGGAGCTATTATTGATTCTCCAACTGATGTAGACATCCTACAACAAAGTCTCACTGAGACCAATGACTGGTGCCAGAACCATGGCTTTAAGCTCAATGCCAAAAAGTGCATTGTCATTCCCTTTGAGAAAAATTCGGTGCCCATGAACTACCACATAGGTAGTAGTCCACTAAACACCGAACGTGTGATAAGAGACCTGGGAACATAGGTTAACAGCAACCTCTCCTTTGATAACCACATTGCCACTGAGGTCAGAAAGTCCTTCTATGTGGCACATCTCATTACAAAAGGTTTCTCATCCAGGAAGAAATAGGTCATAATCCCTCTTTACCCATCCCTCATTAGACGTATTATAGAATACATTCACCCCATTTGGTATGTACCTCACTAGACACCTACAGCAACTGGAAAGACCACAGAAATACCTAACTAAGAGGATCTTAGGCCTTAGACATATGCCCTGTATGGACAGACTCAAAAAAATCCAGCTATACTCTGTCTCATATCGCCTACTTTAGAGGCAATCTCTGCTTGACCTACAAAGCCATGTCTGACCCAGAGCTGTTAGTTATGCTACACCTAAAGAAATCCCAGTCCCTCCATGCCACATGCTCCAAGGACCTAAACCTCATTACCACAGTAAACAGAACATGCTGGAGGGACAGGTTCCTAACCCAGAGAATTCTCATACTCTGGAACAAACTTCCCATTCATGTCAAGCAGAGCACTTCACTGGCCCTCTTCAAGAGAAATCTTCATGAGTGGATGGGCAATAGGAAGTTCACCTAGGGGATCACTTCAATGGCCTTGCTTGACAGGGCCACTGGAAACTAACTTCGGGCGGCAGATCACCCCGGGGATCACCTCAGTGGCCTTGCTTGACAGGGGAACTGGGAACTAACTTCGGGCAGCATGATGCAAGGGAGTCTTCTTGGGCTAGGCTTATATAGGCTTATATAGGCTCCAGGGCTATTAGCATAGTACACACCTATGAACCTATGAAGAGCTTTTTTCATGTTAAAATGTAAAAATATTTAAATGCTGCTCCATAGCCTCACCAAAGACTTTAGAGAAGTAAATCTGGCAAATGGATGACAGATTCCATTTTGCTAATGTGCACATGATCGTTATCACCTCTTGCACCTTTGGTCCAAAATGGAAGGTCAGCAACTAGCTTTTTCTCTACCTCCAGCTTCATAGAGAATGATCTTTTGCTTAAATTGTCACTGTCTATTTGTAAGAGATGCAATTACCTAGCCAAATTCACTGCCACACTCACGCAGCCAAACACAGTCAGTGATCAACGCTCACCAGACACCCCAACACTACACTCTGTACATACACATAGTAAATTATCATATGCTAGGTTAGTTAAAACTTCCTTGCCCAACCCTCAGCAGTATAGTTGGACCAAGGCCCAGTGTAAACCAAGCACTGCAGCACAATTTAGCAATAACACAGCAAGATGTCACCAGGAAACAATACATCCTAAACCCATTACACCAAAATAATCTATAAACACAATCAGAAATGATTAATTACTCCATAGACAGGCACACTGAGTCAGCACTCATGAGTGTGGACAAAAATGGGTGCTAGTGAGCTGCCTCTCAAGACTGCTGACATTAAAAGGGTTCTGAGAAGCCTTAAACCAGACAAATATGATTATGCCATGGTGGTGGTACATGGTTTAGAGAATGTCCTGGTAAACAAAACAGAGCAATACACAGACAGATATGACAGAGCTCTGCATACTTGTCACAAATGCAGGAAAGATCCTGGTTTTGAGTCGAATCTCTCTATCCCTATGAATGATACCGAAGTAAGATGATTGGCTTTAACAGATGGTTAAACATCGTCTGCCATTCTAGGAGGATCCATTATGTCTTGGCATTGGATTGGATTCTTGATAACTGTATTTGTTTTGCCAGTGACAGTTTCCATCTCTCATTCCAAAGCTTCTGCATACTGGCAAAAACTTTTACTGCCCCCATTGTGCCTTTTTTTAGGCAGGGTCCAGCTAAGGGACTTCCCAACCTAACCTCCAAAACAATCAAGCCAATGACTTTACCAACTTAATGCTAGAAGTTTAAACAAAACTGCCAAACTTTGAGTCTTTCCTGCATTTGAAGCGGATACACTAGACAATCTCGACGTACTGAAATGTCGAAATTCAGTATGTCGAGACCGAATAGTGGAAAGTGCAGTTAACCAAAACTACACTATGCCGAATCCGTAAATGTCGAATCTGCTATCGCGGTGTCGTGTTCATGACGTGGTGCAGTTTGTGGATTTATCTGGGGTTTCAGGTAAGTGTTGTGTGTTTGAGGATAATGGGTAGGGATTTTAGTGTGTGTGAGTGTGTGCGGTGGTGTTTTTTGTGTGTTTGTGTGTTTAGTGCGACCTCGGAGTTAGAATATATAATTAGGGGGTGTGTGGGGGTGCAGGGGGGCTTGCCCCTGCTTATAGGTAGGTTAAGTGTGTTTGTGTGTGTTGCTATGTTTGTTTAGTTAGGTAGGTTTATGTGTGTGTTATTATGTCCTTGTTTTTGTGTGTGTGTGTGTGTGTGTGTGTGTGTGTGAATGGTCGTGATTGTAGTACTCGTGATTGTGGGTTTTCTTGTATGTGGTTTTTCGACTATTCAGTGTCGAAATACTGAAATTCGACATTTCAGTATTTCGAGATTGTGTAGTGAATCCTTTGAAGCACATCCATCTATCTGTTGTTACAAAAATATGTTTTAAGAGCCCAAAGAGCACTCCTTCAGTACCTAGGTTTTGTGCTTGCCACACCTGTTTGAAACTGTGGTGGTGTATCTATGTTTAAGAAACCACATTTTCTCAAGACAGATACCTAGAGATCCACAAGAAAAGTTTTCCGAGATTCAAATTGTCCTAAATAGAATCAACTAAATCAGATCATAGCATGCCTTTCCCCCTTTATCTCCAGAAAATTGTATAATTTCCTAAATATTCCTGATCAACTTCTTATAAGGATGTTATCCTTTGTGATTTTAACTACCTAATGATAAATGGAGAATCTATACTACCAACTCAGGATATGCATGAGATTGTTTTGATTATGGAAAAACAAGACCTCACTAGACCAGATTGCTAAGGAACCTACCAGGGAACAAAATATACTCTACTTTGTATTAATAAACAGTATGTACAATCTCCAAATGTCCCTCTTACTGTCAAGTCAGATCACAAACAAGTAAACTTTCCATCAAAATCTACTAACCATCAAAAGCAAATACACAGATTTCCTGGACATGAAACATACAAATCTCTTATAATTCCATGACAAAGTCCATAAATTTGAGTAAAATAGTATCATTCAAAATGTTGAGACTGCAAAGAGTTATGCAGACAAATTGTACTCACATATTTACAAATATATTATCGTCAGCCCCCTCTAGATCTAGAAAATGAGGAATTTTAAAAGCAAATCAGAGTGATGCTAAGCTGTCATTAATAAAGTATATAATAAAAGGAAGAAACTTCTTAACCTATACATCAGAACAAAAGACTCCCAAATTAAGGAGAATGTGAAAGAGCTAGATAAGAAATTAAAGGAGGAGATTAAAAAGAATGCATCCCTTGAACTCGGAGTAGCAACAGAAGTCAAAGCCAACTACAAATCTTTCTTTAGTTTTGTCAAGGGAATAAGAAATACTTGACATTGCTCCAGTCAACATTGCCAACATACTGACAAATAAAATTAGTGCCAACTTCACTCCAGAGTGATCTGTTCCAAGCCCACTTACCCTAGATGGAATCAAACCACCAGCCATCATGAAAGAGTATGTACTAAAAATGCTCTTTAAAATGAAGAATATATCATGCATGGGGCCTGACAGCATACCCATTTGCCAGATTAATAGCACTAAACAAGCACTTGTGAACCTACTCCTCAACCTCTTTAACCTGAGCCCAGTAACTGGCTTTGTTCCACTGGTGTGGTCCATGGCTGTTGTGATTCCACTCTACAAGGTTGACCCTGCCACTGACCCAAAAAATTACAAAACTATCATTCTAACAATTCTTAATATGCAAAGCCATGCAGCATATCATAAATGACCTAATTAACTAGGATATTGAAAATCATATTAGACTTGATCCCAGCAGCTTGGATTTCTCAAGGGTAGATCCTGCCTGGTGACTGAACTTAAGCTGTTCACACAGCATACCTTGACCTCAACAAGGCATTGAATACTATATAAAGTGCTAATATAACAAACAAGCTGAATGAGTTCCAAACTGAGCCATATATGGCTAGGTGGATACAGACAGGACTCACACATTAGGAGTGTGGGGGGGGGGGGGTTCGTCCGAGAGCATGAATGTGACCAGTGGAATTTCCCAAAGATCTATGTTAGGACCTATGTTATTCAGTATCTGCTTCTCTGATCTCCATGTATCAAATGAGAATCTCTGTTTAACAAAGTTCACTGAAGATTTTAAGTTGTGATTTGTTGTCAAGCCCCCCTTTGACATACAACAGGAGCTTAAACTTGTAACTGGTGTACAAAACATGGGCTCAAACTCAGAGCTAAAAAGTGCAGCATTGTTGCATTTGGTAAATAACCATTGGCTCCAGCTTATAGTGTAGTTAATGCACCACTTCAAAATGAAAAGCTTGTGAAAGTCTTGGATGGATAGTTCGCTCATGTTTGACCATCATCGTGTTGCAACACTGGTTAAGAGATCCTTTTAACTTGGATATCTAATAGTAAAAGATTTTTTCTTTAGAACAAAAGAAGTCTTCACTTCCTTGAACTCTGCTCTGATTAGTCCCATGATTGAATCCACCCCCCCCCCCTTTAGGATGCACCTAAAAAGATATTCGGCTTAGAAGACCCCAGCTACCAAGAAAGACTGGAATCTTTATCTCTATATTCAGTATTGCATAGGTTCTTTAGGAATGATCTGTGCCCTGTACCTCAGAAAATCAAAGTGTCCTCCCAGCAGCAGGACCAGAGATCTAAATCTACTCCAATAAATAAATAAAACAAAGAATTGGGATAGATTTGTCATGCAGCATGTATCCCTTCTTTGGACAGACCACCTATCCAAGTTAAGAAGTGTGACACACTGTCTACCTTTAAAAAGGAGCTGCTCAGCTGACTAGGTATTCATAAATTCACCCCTGGTAAGACGTCTCTGGTCCTCCTTGAAATGAGACTCAAGGCCTAATGGTAAGTATAGGGCAGGCTATAATTGCTTCGAGGCTCAGGTATCTTATAATGCCTATGATCCTATTAACAGATCCTGCCCAACAAGGATGCTTTTGGCATGCAATGACATATGGGTAGTTCACGGTACTAGGTGTTTCTCTTAGAGAATCATGAAGAGACGTTTTGGATACCTAACCCAGTATACTAACCCTAGGCAATGTGCATTGTGTCTCTTAATCTCACCGGGCAGTAGTTTTCAGAAATGTAATTAACTAATTTATTGTTGTTTCCCTGTTTAGTCCCATTAGACCTATGGTCTATTTTCAATGGACAGAAGTAGTATTTATACACACCGAGAAAATACTAGCCCCTTCATACTGGTATCTTGCAATCTTCTGCTGTGTACAAAGATAGTCCAGTGAATAATTTATAGATGCATTCTGGAATAGGAAAATACATCACAAGTTATGTAAATACAAATATGAACAGGTGGACAGCAAGGAGAAAGATGCCAGAGAGAGAGAGAGAGGGAGAATGAAAGAGAATGTGAGAGCAATGCCTATATTACTTGATATTTGTTACTAGTAAGACTAGTAACCTTTATCCAGTGTTTCTATTTTGCTGTGGCTGGAATACTTAAAATGCTGTTATGAATCTTCATTTATGCAACTTGTTTTCTTCAGTTCAAGAGGAGACACTCATGAATTTTATAACTTGCTCCTGTATGACCAAGACCACTTGTATCTGGCTGTGGTGGTGCAGTGGTTAGCGTTGTCACCTCACAGCAAGAGGTTCTCCCATTCGATTCTCTGCTGGAGCTCCTTCTGTGTGGAGCCTCCATATCCTTCCCAAGGTTGAGTGACATTAAAGACATGCAGGTAGGTGCATGCGTGAATGGGTGTGCCTTCTTTGAAGGTTGGGCTTTGGGCTGGCAGCTCGGCACTGTAAAAATCCACTGCCGATCATGAGCGGACCAGAGTCCTGCTGTGGCGACCCCTAACTGGGAAAAGCCAAAAGACATTGCATGACCAAGACCACTTGTCCTAACCAAAGCGTTCTTTAAGAGGCTCTGCAGACTCTTAAAAGTGCCAGGACTTATCTCTATGTTTTTCATTGTTAGCAAAAGTGTTAATTCTATATAATGCCACCTTAATGTCATGTTTATTTATTCTGCAGGTCTGAATATCAAGGGATGTCCAAATCCTTACAAGGTCTGAGTGCCAGTTTTAAGTAAGCTGATGGAAAGGAGCAGACATTTCTATTCATACGGCTTATCCTCTGAGCATTAAGAATGATAGCAGTGTCCTTGTCAAATCCGAACACAGGAGCAGAAAGCAAAGCACATTCTTATTTTTCCATTGTAGAAAGTATTTACTAGATCCTATGAGATTAGTGTATGCTGTATAGGCTTGGGATTAATTTAATAAGGTATGTACCCATAAACAGGTCTGACTTCATGAAGAAAATCAGTAATCTAGGAGGAGCAAAGCTACATCAGAGGGAAAAAAAACATAGTGCTGTTCCTTCTATCATTGTAGCTGACAAGTATGTTTACAATACTTGTTTTCATTCTTTCAGTAATTTTAATTGTTATATTTAACTATGTGATACTCATTTACAATAATATCTAAAAAAAGTAGTTTCCTTTATTATGAATCTTACGATAACTGATGATACAGTTTTGGGTCATGTCATAGCTATCTCATAAAAATTCTGAACAAAACTACTCAGAAGGAAAATGTTGTATTACATTTCAATTACGACATCATTACCCAAAATTTAAAATAGTTTTCTTATTTTATCTGAATCATGTTGTGAACATTATCATAATAAAAAGAATCATGCTTATGAAGTTTTACATAGCATTCATGAATTAGCAATCCTTTATCTGTAGGCTACATGTTAATATGCATTTCTGGTCACAGAAAGTATGACTTATTAGACCTCATTTGCATAAACAGTAGATGTAATCAGATTAAAAATTCAAGAAGTTTACCAGCTGGGTCCAAAGCGTCTTCCAGTAATAGATTTCTTCCAAAGCAAGAACCATGAGAGTTATGCTACACAGAAAACATTGCCAGTTGTGTGTGTATGGATGAAAACCGCATACCTAACTAAGTAGTATCATCTTTCTTAATTTCACAGCTGCTGAGTTTAAAAGCATAGACTAAGGGCAGAAAGGGTCTTTTAATTGGAAGTAGCTGATACTTTTCTGACCAGACTATTAAGTGTATTCAGTGTTTTTATATGTTTTTAACAACTCTGATACGTTTGCACTTTTAGTTAAATGAAAACAAACTTCTGAAGAAATACATAAAAGGGAAAATAAAAAAAAAACATTAAATGTACCATATCGTTATTTTAAAACTGCTTTTTCTGTGATATCTGATGCATTTGTATAGTTTTACAGACTATTTCAATACTACTGAAGGTTTGAAACTACTGCCATCATATATTATACAGTAGTATCTATGTGTAACTTCTTTCAGAATTTCCTTTTCTTTTTTCTTTTTGGGTATTTTGGAAATAATTTATCAAATGATATTTCATACATTTGCATGTTTCAAGAATCATGCGGTGCATTCAATTGCTTTACCAGGATATGTAGTAATGGTGCCTGATTTTTGGATGTTCTTCCACCTTAGCTGGCTCATGTCACAAAACAAATGGCACTGAGCTGTAAGCAGAAATGCGGTAATAATACATCACTTAACAATGCTTTACCATTATTCTAAATGTGTCAAATTTCTGGTAAATAAACTCTCTGCCAAGTCATGTTTCCAGTTATGGGTTACATAAAATACAGTGTGTATGTAGCTAAACATCTGTAAGAGATATTAGACTGCAGTAGTTCTGCAGATGTCTGACATCACAGCTAAAACTTGAGGAGTGCTTCTCATACACTATTTTGGGTTTGCCACACAAAATGTATAAATAAAATACTTTTAGGCATGTTAGTAAAAATGATTTGCATTAGCAACTGGAGCCCACTTTTGGACTTTACAGTTATAAGATACAGAATGAGCTGCAGTTGTACTCGATGTCACATAATGCATATTATTCATTTCTAGAATAGCTCAAACCACATACCCCTGAACTCCAGAAGAGTTTATGTTTGTGGTAAGGCTCTACACAGAATTATGAATTTTCATGAGTATTGTTATTTCCAAAATAATTGCTTGTAGGCAGAGGTATGCAAGTTAAGAAGAGCGCAATGTACTGACATGGGCATCTGAGCAGCACATGGTGCGTTGCAGTGTCTTTATTAAGTGCAATAAAATATTAAGTCCACTCTAATTACAACATTTTTGATAAGTAAAGAATGCAAACTTTCTTGGCAGTGGCTATCCTTACTGGAAATACACTAATGAAGAAATTGGTATAACCCTGCACTAAAGAGGTGATAAACTAGACATCAATTCTGGTTCCAACTGGACCAGCTCTTTGAGGGGGGTAACTGACAAACCAGCTGGACAGAAAGCTGGTGCTGGTTTTATGCGACCTTTTTGTGCCACAAGAGTCCATGCAGTCAGTCTGGAAATCCCATCCCACTGGAGACCAACTCTGCCCATTTCTGGCCATATTTGTATTATAGACATTCCAAAAGCACACAAGAGACACTGTGTGGGAGTCTAAATCTGCCACCTTTTGCTTTCTGGTCAAGTTCCTAGCCATCTTGTCATGCAGCCATGGAACTGTTCCATAAGGTGACAAACCTTTCACACATTCTGAGAGACTCTGATCTCACTTGCATCAGTATAAAGTCCCCCTAACAGGATGATAGGTAATTCTACATCAACTGGAAGTAGTAGCATCCCACCAGCTCCAAGCAGTATGCCCAGCAGATGTTTTTCTGATCACAGCTCATTATGTTCACATGTCTGTTGCTGGCTCCGTTTGTAGCTTGCTAGTAATACAGTCAAACTACCCCAGGCATCCTACTTCATGCTACATAGTACCCTGTCTTCCCTACCTGTAAGAACTATCTCAGGGATTGTGCGGTGCATTTGGAAACTGTCCTACCTCCCCACAAGAACCAAAATATCAAACGAGTGTATGTACCATACTGCATAACCATTTTGTGCCATTGGTTGATGTTTGTGACCTGGCGTGCGCTAGCCAGCAGCCCAGCACCGACCCAACTTCTCTTGGCTCCGTAGACTCCATCCCTTCCTATCTTCCCAGTGCTGCCCTAAATATCTGCAATTACCCACTTTGGTGAGCAGGTGGAAGCATCCATCCATTAACTAACTTCTACGTCAATCTTTAAGCTTAGAACTTTTTCAATTTAATCTTAGCTGCCTATTTTACCTCTTCACCCCTGTGAATTCTATGTTTTCAGTCCAGCCTTAGACTCAGTGCCCCTATCCCCTGTGGCTACTTACCTTGGGTTTCCACTCCTACCCTCACTGATTGTTTTTCGTAGCCTAAGTCTTCAGTCTTCACTCTTCCTTCTTGGCTCTTTCTGCTCACACCTGAGTGTACCTCTCCCCTCCCCTCCTCAACTTTTGCCCCTCTGTCTCCCTTGCCTTGTCCCTCCTCCCTTCTTCATGTCCTCTTCCCAGCCCTGAAACTATACAGTGACGCAAGTAGAGCAGGTGCCATTTTTAAATCATCCTCTGGCCCCTTCCAGTCCAGGTCGTGCCATCGGTTGTGGCTCCATTCATGGCTCACTAGTAATACATTCAAACTACCCCAGGCATCCTACTTCATGCTACATAGTACCTTGGCTTCCCTACCTGTAAGAACTATCTCAGGGATTGTGCAGTGCATTTGGAAACTGCCCTGCCTCCCCACAAGAACCAAAATATCAAACGAGTGTATGTACCATACTGCATAACCATTTTGTACCATTGGTTGATGTTTGTGACCTGGCGTGCACTAGCCAGCAGCCCAGCACTGACCCAACTTCTCTTGGCTCCGTAGACTCCATCCCTTCCTATCTTCCCAGTGCTGCCCTAAATATCTGCAATTACCCACTTTGGTGAGCAGGTGGAAGCATCCATCCATTAACTAACTTCTACTTCAATCTTTAAGCTTAGAACTTTTTCAATTTAATCTTAGCTGCCTATTTTACCTCTTCACCCCTGTGAATTCTATGTTTTCAGTCCAGCCTTAGACTCAGTGCCCCTATCCCCTGTGGCTACTTACCTTGGGTTTCCACTCATACCCTCACTGATTGTTTTTCGTAGCCTAAGTCTTCAGTCTTCACTCTTCCTTCTTGGCTCTTTCTGCTCACACCTGAGTGTACCTCTCCCCTCCTCAACTTTTGCCCCTCTGTCTCCCTTGCCTTGTCCCTCCTCCCTTCTTCATGTCCTCCTCCCAGCCCTGAAACTATACAGTGATGCAAGTAGAGCAGGCGCCATTTTTAAATCATCCTCTGGCCCCTTCCAGTCCAGGTCGTGCCATCGGTTGTGGCTCCATTCATGGCTCGCTAGTAATACATTCAAACTACCACAGGCATCCTACTTCGTGCTACATAGTACCCTGGCTTCCCTACCTGTAAGAACTATCTCAGGGATTGTGCAGTGCATTTGGAAACTGTCCTGCCTCCCTACAAGAACCAAAATATCAAACGAGTCTTGCTAGTTGTTGTTTGTCTTTTTGGCTTTTCCCGGTTAGGGGTCGCCACAGTGAAACTACAATCCGCTAATGATTGGTAGTAGATTTTTATGGTGCCGAGTTGCCAGCCCGATGCCCAACCTTCAGCAAAGGCACACCCATTCATGCATGTCTTTCGAATGCCACTCGACCTTGGGGAGGACATGCAGACTCCACACAGAAGGCACTCCAGCTGAGAATCAAACAGGAGAACCTCTTGCTGTGAGGCAACAATGCTACCACTGCACCATGAGTCTCGCTAGTATTACATTCAAACTACCCCAGGCATCCTACTTTGTGTTACATAGTACCCTGGCTTCCCTAACTGTAAGAACTATCTCAGGGATCATGCAGTGCATTTGGAAACTGTCCTGCCTCCCCACAAGAACCAAAATATCAAAAGAATGTATGCAACATACTGCATAGCCATTTTGTGCCACTGGTTGATGTTTTTGACCTGGCGTGCACTAGCCAGCAGCCCAGCATTGACCCAACTTCTCTTGGCTCCGTAGACTCCATCCCTTCCTATCCTCTCAGTGCTGCTCTAAATATCTGCAATTACCCACTTTGGTGAGCAGGTGGCAGCATCCATCCATTAACTAACTTCTACTTCAATCTTTAAGCTTAGAACTTTTTCAGTTCAATCTCCAGCTGCCTATTTTACCTCTTCACCCCTTTGAATTCTATGTTTTCAGTCCAACCTTAGACTCAGTGCCCTGTCCCTATCCCCTGTGGCTACTTACCTTGAGTTTCCACTCCTACAGTCACTGATTGTTTTTCATAGCCCAAGTCTTCAGTCTTCACTCTTCCTTCTTGGCTCATCCTGCTCCATTCGCCCTACGGGCTCACTCTGCTCCCCTACACTGCCCCCAAATCTCACCCTCCCCCAAGCCTTCTACATTTATACCACATTAACCACACCCATTCCACCTCATCCACTTAGCTTTAATCTTTCCCCACCCCTTACTCCTCAGCTCCACCCCTGCCACCTCATAACATCTAGCCTAACCCTTTCACATCTGTACTACACTCCATTCATATCAATCATTCATCCCAACTCAAACCCTTAACTACAACTATGCTTATAAGATCATCCTCACTTGTAACCCATCTACTACTACTACTACTTAGTTTAGCCTATTTTACCTACCTCACCAAACCCCTTAACACTACTCACTCCCCCCACTTTCACACAACCAGTTCAATCCCCAAACAACACCTGCACTCTTCTACCTTCATAAGCCCTCATCTATACTTCTGCAACCTCTCCCTACTCTTCCCCTACAAACTCTTTCCCACCTACACGTTTACTACTCTAACCCTAACTAGCACTACCTATACACAATATACAACCCTGGAACTATACACAGAACATTCCAATCATCTCTATTTCCATATTCACCAAGTTATCACCACCCTTCTCTCTGGTGGTGTACACCCCAACCCTGGTCCCTCTCCCACCAACTCCTCAACCATCCCCTCTTACACCCCTTCATCTGTAAAAACCCTTTCCTTCTCAGCATTAAATGCTCAAAGTATATGTAATAAAATCCCTAACCTTCATGCCTAGCTTCTCCATAACCATCCCGGCATACCGTCAATCTCCAAAACTTGGCTGAAACCCTCCATAAAGGATTCTGAAATAACTCCCCCAACTACAATATCATTAGGAAAGACAGAACCCACAGAAAAGGAGGCGGATTTGCTCTACTCTATTCCTTTTCCCTTTCAGTTACTCCATATTCTAAGCCCATGCCCCAATTTGCCAACGCCAAATTACTTCTTGCCATACTCCACTTAAACAAGCATAAATCCATATGCTTAGCCTCCCTCTGCATCCCTCCTGATGACAATACACCTGTTCTCGAAGATATACCCTCTTGGCTCTCCACCAACATAACAAATGAGACTTTTATCCTAGGCAACGTTAATATTAACTGGTCCTCCGTTCAATGCCCAACAAACCCCCTAAATATAAACCTTTACAACTTCCATCAGCTCATCAACTCCATAACCAGACCATCAACGGACTACTCCTCTGGAAGCACCCTTGACTGGATTTTGGTATCATACCCAGACCTTATCTCCAGTAGTGGTACCCTCCCGGACACCTTCAGTGACCACTTTTCCACTTTCATCAATCTCCCTCCCTACAACTGCTACATACCACCATCTCTATGCACTCCTTAAAAAACTTCAACCCCAACACCTTCTCTAACTTACTGAAACAATTCAACTGGAGTCCTCTAAATACTCTACCCCTAGATGAAGCTGTCACTTATTTTAATACAACATTTCTAAAGCTATTAGATACCTCTGCCCCCCTGAGAACTAAAATAATTAAGAGCAAAACTATCCCATGGCTAACCAAAGATACCTTAGCTGTCATGCGCATCCGTAATAAAGCCTTAAAGCACCATTATAAAAACAAAATCCCAGCCACCCTAAATGAATACAAACTACTCCATAACAGAGTCAAAAAGCTCATCACTTCCAATCGCAAATCCTACTATACCGCTCTCCAAAATAATCACAAGACTAACCCAAAAAAATTCTGGGATAGTATCTCCACCCTCTTCAACCCTGCCAGGAAGGAAAATCCATGCCCTGTTCATAACACTTCTGATACCAACCTGGCCTCCCAATTTAACAACTTTTTCATCGACTCCATAACCAAATTAACATCATCCTTCACAAATACCTCCACACACCCAGCTACAATTCTCACTATCCCCCCCTTCTCAGGTACTTCCACCTCCCACCTTCCTCTCTTCTCTCTCAAACCCATCCCTGTATCAACTATAAAAAAATTCCTTCTAAAATTAAAACCATGCTCTAATGCCCCTGATAGCATCCCTTCCTTCTTCCTAAAGACAGCTGCTGAAGCCATTGCCTTCCCCATCTGTATTCTTATAAACCGGTCAATCCAAGAAGGCTATGTACCCCAACTTTGGAAAAAAGCCTACATTATTCCCCTCCACAAAGGCGGAAATAATAATAACATGTCCAATTTTAGACCTATCATCATCTTATCTCCCATTTCTAAACTTCTTGAAAAATGGATCCACATACAATTATTACCCTACCACATTGACAATCACCTAGTAACCCCCACACAACATGGATTCAGAACTGGACACAGCACTACTACTGCACTTCTATGCTTCCTCAAAACTGTGAATAAAGCCCGCTACTCCAGCTGTATTGTTTCCACCTTCATCCTGGACCTTTCTAAGGCCTTTGATACCATCTCCCACCCCCTCCTTCTAACCAAACTCTCTAATCTAAACCTACCACCCTCTTCTATCAACTGGTTAACCAGTTACCTTTCCAACAGGCAACAAGCTGTCAAATGGGAGAAATCCACTTCCAGATTCTTCAACACTGCCACTGGTGTACTCCAGGATTCCATATTAGGTCCCCTACTGTTCAAAATTTTCATTAATGACTTCCATCACACTATCCTTAATGCTAAAAATCGTCCAATATGCAGATGATTCAACAATTATCTGTGCTGCTAACTCCTTTCCCACCCTCATAAAACTAACCCAAGACATCTTCTCAACCACTGAACAATGGATGCTTGATAACCATCTGGCACTGAATGCATCAAAAACCAAACTCATGATATTCACCCTGTCCAAAAGCACAACTATCCAGATAAATTCATTTTCCATAACTAGTCACAACAACACTTCCCTTGAAATTGTTTCCAGCGCTAAATTGTTAGGAGTTCACATTGATAATCAGCTTAAATTTGATACCCATATGCAAAGAAACATTAAAAAAACACACCAAAAACTTGGTATGTTCTATCGCCATATTCACTTCCTCACCCCTTCCACTAGATTTCTCCTCTCTACTACATATCTCATCCCTTCTCTCCTTTATGGTGCCCCACTCCTAACCAATCTACAATCCTCTATTAAAACAAAACTCTCCTCCTGCTATAACAAAATCATCAAATTCACCACTGGGCACAGATCCTCCTCCCATCACTGTACTGCCCTCCACAAACTAAATTGGCTAGAGCCTCCCATCTACCTTATCTACACTCAACTAATTAATTGTCATAACCTCATTTTCAAGCCCTCTCTCTGCCCTTCTCTTGCCTCAACATTTACTATACACCTACCTAGCAGACCCCCTAAGAACCAATACTCAGAACCTGATTGAACTCCACAAACCTGCCCATCCAGCAGGCAAACTCTTACTCTCTTTTTGTCTAGCCCATCTCTGGAACTCCTTTCCACCTCATATTTGCAGTACCGGCAGCCTCTCCACCTTTAAAACTTTCCTCCACTCACACTTAACATCTCTCTGGGAATGCTCATGTACCCATCCTGCATAACACCCTCAGCTACTACCTTACCTCCTTTGCCTGCAATCACATTTCCCCTATGAGAACCAACATATTGTAAATAACTTCTTAAGTTTAATCCATTTGTACATACCTACTCACTATTGTCTTTGACTTAACATCTATTTTAGCAACTATAGAGACTAAAAATTGTAAACCCATATGAATTGTTATATATTGTTCTGCTTTTACGTCTAAATGTATTAATACTTACTTTGGCTTATATGTATTCCTCTTGTACTTTAAAAACTGTTTTTTTATATATATTGTATCTATGGAGCTTTTCTCCCCAGGACTCCATTGGAAATGGGCTCATTCGGCCCAATGGACCATCCTAGCAAACAAACTTCAAATAAATAAAAAAATAAATAAAATAAATGTCACTTCTCTATTATGAGACATGGCTTTATACATTAGGATATACCAGAAAGCCATCTAATGGGTGATCAATTGTCAGAGTACAAATATTAGTTGTGTTAGTTGCATAAAACTGCACATCAGAAAAGTATACAAGTGGACATTTAACCATATTAGGCCTTTATCTTTCTAAGGTGACAGAGGCTACTCCTAGAGCCTCTAGCTAATTATCTCTATATGCCATCCTCAATCCCCTGCAGAGGAAGCACACAGCAAAAGAAATGGCCTGATCAGGAATGTGATTGAGCAAATATCTACATTGATAAAGTCCAGAATGTCTCGACATATTCCGGTGTTCTCTGCAGCCCACATTTGAGAAGATATCATAGATTACACTAGATGTGCAGGCCTACAAAGCATGATAAAGTCATGCCATAAGGCCATCTGTTTCAGATCATTGGAGGTTTACTCCATGTATGCCAGATAAAAGATCAGAGATAAAAATGTGATACATCACCAGATGACAACACACAGCAGCAGGAGGAAGAAAAGTAGTGGATTAGAGCAAGGACCTTGTGGCATACCCATCTGCAAGCAATATGGGAGGGTCTGCTGCAAATGTGTGCCATGACATACTGTCATGGAGAGCCAGTATGCAGACAAAATAGGAGATCCACCCAAAAAATATTGCTTCTCTATATCTCCCCAGGGCGCAATGATATGCACGTGTCCTGAACACATATGGCATCAGACAGCAGACACATTTTCATCAAAACATGTCCATTCACCATAAACCGTTCTTCGGCACCTACAGGGCATCCTCCAATCACAAAGACAAGATCTTAAGGATCATAGAAGGACTGTGGCCATACATTACCAGTCTCTTTAGGCATACCTCTCAACCTCTTAGAACAATAAATCTGGACAAAGCCATAAATAAAAGCAGGGCAAATGCCCAGAAATAGGGACAATCTTTAAATATTGCTCTTACAAACTTAGAAAGTTGACAAAATAACAGGTTTTGTATTAGCATGAATTTTCTGAAGAGTAAGAAGTCTGAAACTCAAACCTCTGTCATTATTTTCTAATTTCAGTTTTTAATGATTTGCCACTAATTTGACAGAAAAACACAGTTTTATGAAAAACAGACCAAAAATATGAGGCTAAAATCTGGACATTCTACGAACATCTGTATATTTGAGAGGTATGTCTTCAGGATGTGTGGCTATGGTCACAAAGGGTGAAATCTAAGCTGGATTATATTGAGAATAGGGCCAGACAAAATAACTTGAGGGTCATCAGACTTCCTAAAAAGGGGGAAAGAATACATTTCATCTTATTCATCTGAAAAGAGTTGCAGCAGTTACTGAGTAGCAGCGGCTTACCAGCTGTGTAGAGTGCACACGTGTTTACACAAAAGATCAGTAATTCTAATTTTCAAAGGCATTTTATAATAAAATTTCTCGAATATAATGACAAGGAAATGGTTCTGCGAAGGCACAAATTTGAACCTTGCTAAACATCAAATGATCTTCACTCCTGATTACAGTAGCTCTTTATTTCATAAACGGAATGTCTTTGCACTAGTGCTTAGAAAGGCAAGGGAGCCGGGATACTCAGTGTGACTTAGACATCCTGTGACACTGGCTCATACAATGGGGGACTCGACATACATACTATTTGACAGGGGTTGACAGTTTCATATTGAAAAGACTACATACTCTAATACATTAAAAGACCAACATGCAGGGGCAGAAAAAGGGACAGGCCACAGTTCTTTCCCCATTCAAATTCCCAGAGAGGAAAAAAAGGGAAAGAGCATCAAGACTTTGGTGTAAAAACATGATCCGACAGAAAGCCCTTGGAAGGAAAGCAGGTAGCTTCCATACTGGACTCTGAACCTCCCAATAAATATGTGGCTTTAAGACCTCCCAGTTCTCCTAAGGATAAGTTTGAGATGGTGTTCAGTGCACCAGATATACTGGATATCTTAGAAATTGAAGTGGCTATAGAACATGTGGTAGGCAAAAGACAATGGATTAAGTTTGCTGCATTGCTCCCCACAGAAATGACATTTACATTTTTTCTCTGTGTTGTATTGTTGTTTACTTAAATACAGTACTCTTCAACATCTTATTTTTAGGTGGAATGGTTTTAAACACAGTATAAAGCTGCATTTTTCCCTCTCTAGCTCTTCCTACTCTTAATGCTGAAAAAATTCTGTTTGCTTAGGAATAAGAGTTTCAAATACAAAAGCTACTGCCCTTTTACTGGTCATGGGAAAGGGCAAATGTCATTTGAACATTTGGTGCTGGCAGGCTGCATCATATCTTATGTTTACAAACACAAATTCACCATTACTAATGTCTGGGTATTCTCTTATGTGTCAGGTATGCTCTCCTTCCTTCTCCTTTCTTGACTCCATATTCTCTAGCTAAACATATTATTTTTTTTTTCAAAACAGGTTTATTGTTTTAACATATAAGAGAAATATCATAACAATTTTATACAAGTAATTAAAAATAGGTATTATTATAATATTCAACAAAACAACTAAAGTATTTACAAAGACATCCACTACAATCAGATCAATTAATTAAACTAAAATACCGTGCTATTGAAATTAGAATTTTTTTAACAAATTTTGTAAATTATCCCATACAATATAACAAGATGTTTTTCTAGTTGTTCTTGTCCTAATTGTGTTTATTTCCATATGGCACACTATATTCATAACATTTGCTAAACATATTATTGAATGCAGTGAGTCACATTACATTTGGTTTATAATGTTACAAGTGAAGCGAGGCAGTTTAAGCAGTGGAGATGTGAGGATGCTTACTGAAAATAATTACTATAATTGGATTACTAAATTAAATACTATAATGGGACACGGTCTGAATGAGTGATATAGTGTGAGACCTGTTTTAAATAAGAGGAAGTTGACACATTAATGCTTGTTTTTATTTATTGAGATAATAAATTTGTTGCAATAGGAGTGCTATTAATATTTATGTTGTATGTGATATGAATGGTTTACATAATGTGTGATGTCCCTTGGAATGTGATTTAAATATAGAGGAGATGAGTTGCCTTCAAAGAACTTGAAAAAGTATGTTAACATGATAGTACTTGCTTTTTAATAAAACCCTCACAGGTACAGCATAGCAGTTTGTTTCCTTTATGATACATACCTGTTTTACTCCAAGTGTTATTACCATAGTATGCACATTTTGCATGTTCCTGTTTGGAGGGTAGTAAGTTTAGGCAGGTAAAGGAATGGTCATGGGATTTCTTTAACCAGTGGGTTTGGAGTGGTGTATCAACACATACATACTGGGAATTTAAAATCAAGCTGGGTAGAAGGGAAGAAACTATGTAAACAGGAAATAAAAGAGGCCTAGATATTAAATTAATCACTTAATTAAAAGCAATAATATAAGCAAGGGAAATGTACCGATTCAACACTTTTCTATCATATTAAGAGCTTAAAAGATCAGAAATGTATAGCTATAGGAAACACATGCTATATGGGGAAGGTACTCTCAGTTTTACTGGGCCTAAGGTTGGGAGGTTGGCATAATAGTTAAGGTGTTAACTTCACAGGTACAAGTTGCAATGTTTGATTCTCACATGGGTAATTGGCTAGACTTAGAAATGGCCCACAAGGACAGTTATCCTAGTACTAATCTATGAACCTATTAAGTCACCCCAGTTATTAGCAAGAAGGGTAAAGGAGAGCTCAAGGGTTCATGATAGATGCACTTAAACTATATACTAGGGAAATCACTATGGACCTGAGACTTATCAATAGGATACTAAATAGCCTGAGAGAGCAATCCATGAACTGTTGTACAGAGGAGGGGAGGAGGATATAGAAAGATATAGAAACAGGGAAGTTAACTCAGGAAGAGTCATCTGCAGTATTTTAAGCAGTGAAATTTTAAAGAAAGAGATAAGATGGACAATTCAAAGCATGAAGGTAGGTGAAGGACCAAAGCTGGATGGGGTCACAGTGGATTTTTAAAAAGTGTGTAAAGCTACATACTGGCTATACCTGCTGTACGAGGATGCAGATAAAGATCCCATCAATATTCTGACAATCAAAGTTGTGTTTTTGCAGTAAAATAGAATGAGGCAATTACATACCCATCTCTATACTGAATCTTGAGGTCAGAATATATTCTAAGGTACTCTCTACCTTACAACATGTTAAACCCCTATTAAATAGCACTATGCAGGTTATGTAGATGTTTAACATCTCAAAGGCTTTTCTTACAAAATGAAAAGTATATACCACTCTCTCAATGAATGTTTTTAAAAATGGAATACTTTCTGAGGCTATTCAGATAATGAAGGACACAAGACAAGGCTGCCCACTATCCCCTCTTCTTTTTGTTTTGGTGGTGGAGCCATTGATTTGGATACTCAGCAATAAGAAAGGGCATACCTGTCCTAAGTGTGGATCTTTATAGCTCTGGTTGACTGATCTGCTTAAGGAATAGGGAATAGTGCTTAAGGAAATAGAATTGGTTTCAGTAGTATCTAGCTTGGAGCTGAATATGGATAAGGCAATCATTTTTCCTTAGGTTTGTGAGCTGCACTTAAGGGAACAGTCTTGGGTCCATATAAAAGTTTAAATATATAGAGTTTTGATACCTATAAGCTACATGACATAGAGATATATAAAAATGCAAAGCTATCTTTACTGCAACATAAAGAGACTAACTATAAGTGGGAGACTTTAAGATGACCATTTCTCAGTTGTGTTACCTTAATCAGAATATTTTTTCTCCCAGATATCTTTTTCTGGCTAGACAGTTGCCTCAGATGATTTATGTTAAACATGCAGAAAAATTCCAAACAATATTAATGGATTTTCCTTGGGAATCCATAAAACCTACGCTAAGTAGGAGGAAGATGTGTACACTGAAATCTAAAAAGGGGCATAGTTATCCTAGACCTCTCAGGATATATTGAAGCATTTATGGAGTGGCAATATTGTCAGTAAAGAAATCACAACAAATCCACTTGGCAGGCCACAGAAGGGCAGAAGATATTTATGGACTCTACAGGTATGGACCCAAAAATGATTGAAGAATGGTTTGAAGAGAGATGGTTGAAGCAGGTATTGGCACCCGTAGGTGTCTTTGCAGATGAGAGAATCAAGCAGCTCTGTAATAGACAAGAGGCTAATAAGATAACAAGCCCATCTACTGCAACAACTGCTTGAAGGTGAATATATTGTTTTTCTGAGTTTTTATTAACCCAGAAACAGGCAGACCTCTATAATACATTGACTTAGAGACCAAAGTTATCGTAGATCTTAGAAAGTAGCAATAACTTCAGCTTAGGGCAATGACATTTAGGGTTTATTCGAGAAAGTCAGGTCAAGATTTCAAGGCAGAGATTCATTGGTGTTCTGAATGCATACTTAAGAATCCCTCAGTAAAAAATTGCATAAAATGTTTATGGGAGAGATAAGAGGATGTGGTAAAGGGTACTCTTAGGGATCTTACATTAAGATGATTACTGCTACATAACTATCATTTGATTGAGCTCCAATGGAAGGAAACTCTAGCAGGAGCAAAAATGATATACAGATGTCATTTGACTCCAGACAAAATATATGGGCAAGGCTATGTGATCTAGCATACCTGTTTGAGATATGGGAAACAGATACTGCGATATTTCCATAAGATTTGTATCTGTAATAGGCTTAAAGGTACGTGGCAAGAAACAACTTTAGTGTCAGGAACAACACTTGAGGTAAGGCTACCAGAATTCACCAACACTTTATTTTGGCTGCTGTGTATGGAAGTGCAGAAGTCAAGTTATCTGTGTCTGTTACTGTTGTGATTTGTGAGCTATTGTTTCAAAGCAATCTACTGATTAACTATATTTCATTGCTATCTACTGCAATTCATTACTGTTTAACTGCATTTTACTGCAATTTCATTGCTGTTTAAATGTATTTTCTCATACTGCAAGTGCTATTCTTTTGGCTATAAGTGATTAATCTGTGTGTCATAGTGAGTTTTTTCTTAATGAGTTCTTAATCTTAAAATTGAGTAGCATAGTCTAAATACAGATCTGCAGCATCCAGAGCTTCAGCCACATGGTTTTAAACCCTTTTTGAGGAATTCCAGGTACAGGTTAACTGTTTTTTTCTGCAAAAAAAGTTCTAAGATCGTTTCCCGCCATTCCTGATACTAGAGTAGTCCAGATACAGATTTGCTGTATCCAGGACTGTTTTGTAAGTTTCTGAGTTTGCCAGACCTTTCTGTGTTAGAGGGAAGCCTTCCAACTTATCAGTGGGAGTGGTAAGCACTAAGTAGTCGATCTACCACAAGAGGAGTGGTTTCTGGCTCTGAAATTATAGTTTATTGGCCATTTGGGCAGTTTTTCTATCCCTTTCAACTTTCTGGTCTAAAAGCCCATGTTTGCACGGGTTTGCACTTGTTTAAGCTCCGTGGATGCTGTTTTGGTGTCCTGCAGACTACAAGAGCAAAAGAAGGTAGAAAGAGAGACTTTAAGTGTCTCCAGTTTGATTTTTTTGTTATACTGCTATCTGCACTTGATACAAGTCTTTTTTTTTCATTTAACTGCATTTATTTTAACTGTATTTGCTTTAATATTGCTACACACTCATGTGTGCTAGCTTGCACTGCATTTAAAGTATATTATCATTGCCAGAAATCTGCTCTTCAATTTTTCCCTTAGGGATTGCTAGATCTCTTCTTTTTTGCACTTTAATTAGCTTATTTACCTAGCACTTCATCAGGATTTTTGTAACCCTACCCAATGGTTAGTGGTATCTTTGGTATACCTAAAATTCATAAAGGGTTGGATAATGTCAAATTCAGACCCATTGTAGATGGCAAGAGGTGTAAAACTTGTTTCATTAGCCAGTATTTAGACCACCACATGAAACCAGGTTTGAATACCTTCCCTTATATTACCAAGGATTCATGGAATTTTTTTGAGAGGCTAAAGACCTTAAATGTTAATAACAATACTATTATTCTTATCATCGACATCTGTAATTTATTTACGGTCATTCCACATGACGTTGGATTGTCCTGGTTAGAACATCAGTTAATGGAGACCGGTATATTTGATCAAGATCAAATTAATGTACATGTTCAACTCATGGAGGCAGTATTACAAAACAACTATTTATTTTTTGAAGGACATTTTTTCAAGCAACGTACTGGAGTGGCGATGGGGGCTGCATGTGCCCCCATATACACTAACTACATTATGTCCTATTGGGAGCAAAGATATATATTTGCTAGTGATTACAACAAGTATATAAAATTATACACCCGATATTTGGACAATATATTTATTGCTTGGGAGGGTGAAGAGGAGGTACTTGATGCCTTTATTAAATACATCAACAATACGGTATGGTTTTTAAAGTTTACACATGAATGCAATGCTGACACTATCACATATTTGGATGTTAGAATAACCATGGATAGAACACATGGCATTATGAGATCCAATATTTATAGAAAAATCACATTTTCCAACTCTTATCTTCAGTACAATAGTTGGCACCCCAGACACCAAAAAAGAGCTATAGTCAAGGGGCAAATGGTAAGAGCTTCCAGGATGGTTAGTGACCAGGGGGATTTTGTAGATGAATTAAACTATATGGTTGAGTTATTTCTAAATAGAGGTTACCCTAAGGAATTATGTATGGAGCTTTTTAATGAGATCAAAAATAAAAGAGAAAAAGGTATTTACAAACCCATCCTTAATTTTGACAACACAGTCAACTATGAGTCGTTACATGAAACAATACGGGCACCTTTCCATTATTGTTCATCACCACCTTTAATGGGGATACTGATTGGATTACATGGATGGTCAACAAAAATTGGGGCATTTTATAACTGGATAAAAATGTGGGAGCAAGAATTGGGGGTGTGCCCAAATTCATATACAAGAAGGATTCATCCTTGAAAGACATTTTTGAAAGATGTTTTCTTTCTAAGGATTCATTAAATAGTAGGAGGTTGGGCAATTTTAAATGTGGAAGATGTTCTACTTGCCAATATATATTACCCACGGGGAGCAATTTTATGGTCAACAATCACCATATATATCCATTTTGAGTCATTTTGACTGTTACGTCTAAAATGTGGTATATCTGACAAAGTGCCAGGTGTGCCCAGTATTTTATGTGGGAAAAACATGTAGGTATTTTAGAGAGAGAATTAGGGAACACATTTTAGATATTAAGCATTTCAAGCCTACTAATGCTTTAGCAAGGCATATTGTTAATAATACTGATCATTGTTTTAAATTTTGTGTGTTGCAACAAATCAAGGGTGACACACAAGGTAGGATTTTGGATGTACATTTAGATATATGTGAATTAAAATGGCAATTAAGACTGGATGCACATAATTATCCTGGTATTAATGATTATATAACCATTGTGCCTTTACTTAAGCTTAAACACATTTTAGGCAAACGTTAAAAGTACAAAACACATACACTTTTGACAGATAT
Source organism: Protopterus annectens (assembly GCF_019279795.1). Lineage (NCBI taxonomy): Eukaryota > Metazoa > Chordata > Ceratodontiformes > Protopteridae > Protopterus > Protopterus annectens. Next base: position 1,742,653,169 of record NC_056741.1, on the reverse strand, counting down.
TATGATTCAGTTTTATTAAATTAATTATTCATTTGTGTATTTTTATAATTTTGTACTTCTATAATCAAGTGGTTTTAACTTTAAGTACACTCATTTTATGTAATTGTTTTATTGATTAAGTGTTTATTGATTGACATGTGAGGGGTGGATACATATAGGGTGGTTGTGTGTGTACAATGTTATTCTGAAGAAGTCCCGTTGATAGGACGAAACCTAGGTCAATTTTGTTTGATTTTTGTTGGTTTATCTCAGCTTGTGGTTTTAATAAATTCCATTTTGGTGCTTGAACTTTGTTCTTCTCATCGAATTATTGCAATAATCATAGGTGACTGAATAGTGAAGCATGTTGATGTCCCACTCACTAGACTGAATAAGGATAAGGCAACAGTCAGTTGTCTATCAGGTGCCAGAATCCAACACATAACACGCGCACTCAGGTCACTCCACAACAAGTACAAGTATGACTCTGTCATTGTCCATGTGGGTCTGGATGACCTGAGATGCACCTCCCTGGACTACATGAAAAGAGACATGGCTGAGCTCTCGGATTATGTTGCACAGGCAGGTAAGACCCTAGCCCTGAGCAGCATCCTACCATCACCCAGAATGATACCGCAGTACAAACAGAAAATGCTTTACTTCAACAACTGGCTAAGTTTCTGGTGTCATTCTAAGGGGATCCAGTATCTGTCTGTTTGGGATGACATGACTGACAGATCTTGATGCTTTGCCAGAGATGGCCTGCATCTGTCACCCCTGGGTTTCCGGGTACTGGCTAAGGCTCATGCCACCCCTATAGTGCCTTTTTAGATGGTGTTCCAAAGACCAAATTACCTCCATAACAGCTATAAATAAATGCAATCTGAGGGTCATGTTGCTCAACACTAGAACTCTAAATCTCAAGATGCACTCACTCAAAGCACTCCTCAAAATGGAGAACATTGACATTTGTGCTGTAACAGAAACCTGGTTTAAAGCAGCAGAAAGCACATGTGCACTACCAGGCTATAACTCATTCCACACCTTTCGGCCTCAGAACATGGACTGAAGCTCCAAAGGTGGTGGTGTCCCCATATTCATAAAGGATATGGACACCTCCAGTCTAGTAGCCCAGCATAACACATCTGAGATACTCCAGGTAAAACTAACATTGGGTAAGATGGCGATTCAGGTTGTAGCTTGCTATAGGTCCCCAACCATGTCCTAAGACTCTCACTACCCATTCCTAAGCACCCTGGAAACTATCAAGATCCAACCCAATGCTCTCATACTAGGTGACTTCAACTACCCCTCATCAACTGGGAAAACTACTCATGCACCAATGCGCTGGACCAGCACTTCCTGGAATTTATGGGTCTACATTATGCGCTCAAAACACAAAAAACCCAAATCCAAATAACGCGACACATAAAGAGTGAACCGTGAATATGTCAAACGTACTAAAGCATCAAATTTAAAACCTCAAACCATCATAGTTGACCAACCCACCACCCGCAACACACTACCTAGCCAAACACAATAAAAAAAACACATACATACACTAACCAAAACCCTACTTCTAACCCTAAATTAAAGCACCAAAACCCTACTGCTAACCCTGCACTAAACCCCACATACACAACTATCTATGCACTGTCCTTAACCCCTCCCTAACCCTGAGGTCCGTAACTACCGCACACTTCCCCTATGGAGCTATACCCAAACAAACTAACTATTCCACACACACACACACTTAACAACACCCTACACTAAACCTTACATACATTACCTACACAAAACCTTACCTACACTACCTACCTATGCTCTTACCTTAACCCCTCCCTAACCCTAAGGCCCATAACTATCACATACTTACCTTATGGAGCTCTACCACAGACAGGCCAACTATGCAAATTCAATATTTCCACTTTCATAGTTTCATTCGTTTGACGTATTCACAGTTTGCTCTTTATGTGTCACGCTATTCGGATTCGAGTTTTTCAGCTTTCCAGTGAATAAAGTAGACCCAAATTCATCACTTCCAATGCCCTGGACCAGCTGATTCTTACCCCCACTAGAAGAAGCAACATCCTTGACCTGGTTATTACTAACATGGACAACCATTGCTCTACACCAATAGTCAATTCCTCTCTGGTTAGAACCGGCCACAAACTACTCACCAATGGAAATCCACATCTCACCCACACCCCCCGCAAAGGTATCCACCATGAACAACTTCTCCAAAGCTAAGTTTGACTCCTAAAAACAGAGGTGGCTAACTTCACTGCACCAATCCCAATGGAAAATAGATGCATGACTGCCAAATCATACACCAATACACTGTATGAACACATACATAAATACATGGAACTAGCCACACCCAACAGAACCAAGATGCTCTCCTCCAAAAAAAGGAAGTCAATCTGGTGGTTCCCTGCCATTACTAAACTCTGCAACAGAAGGAAGAAACTGTTGCAGAAAAAGGTGAAGTCCCAAGACTGGAAAAATTCTCTTATTAGCCTCAATAAAAAGTTGAGATCCCTCATCAAAGCTTCCAAAGCCAGCTGAAGGCAGAACTGCAGCAGACACTAAAAATAACCACAAAGCATTCTATAGTTATATCAGGAATCTCCATGACAATACCCGGGTACATTTCAATCGACTGACAAGTCGGAAGACCGACATTCACTCCACCGACACATTAAAACATCGACAGCGCAAACATGGACATTTCACAGGTAAGACTTTTAAATTCGCTAATCAAGCCTACCATGGTTTAGGAAGTGTGGCAGTGTTATGCATGTGTGGTAGGCATAATTAGCGAATTTAAAAGTCTTACCTGCGAAATGTCCGTGTTTGCGCTGTCGATGTTTTAATGTGCCGGTGGAGTGAATGTCGGTCTTCCGACTTGTCGGTCGATTGAAATGTACCCCAATACCCAGATTTGCTCTGAGTTACTGCACAATGCTACCTCCTATACTGAGCTAACAGATATTGCCAACATACTGGCCAACTGATTCAGTGCCAGCTTTACCCCCCCCCCAAAGGACCAATCTCAATAGCGGAAGAATGCCAGACACCCAGCATTACTGCAGCATAGGTTAAAGCTGCATTGTCCAAGGCCAAGAATACAGCTTCCATGGGACCCGACAATATCCCTGGCTGTGTTCTATATGAATTACAAAGTGAACTGGCACCACATCTGTGTGTTCTGTTCACCCACAGCCTCACCTCAGGCTTTGTCCCTACCAAATGGCACACTGCTATAGTCATCCCTCTCCATAAAGGAGGAGCAACTACAGACCCTGGAAATTATTACCCCATTAGACTGACAAGTCTGATACTTAAGGCTATGGAGTGCATCATCATGGACCTAATTAACAAGCATACAGGGAATCTCCACACTCTAGATCCCATGCAACTTGGTTTTGTGAGGGGTATATCATGCCTGTTGAACCTGGTTGACTTCTTTGAGTCAGTCACCAGAACTGTGGATGAAGGTAAAGCAGTTCATACAGCCTACCTCAATCTGGCCAAGACCTTTGATACCATTCCTCACTTAGGAATTATTGATAAATTATCCAAACTAGGCATCAACCCCTATATCATTAGGTGGGTTGCAAATTGGCTCACAGATAGAACCCACAGTGTGAAAGTAGCAGACTCCAAGTCAGACTGCTGACCAGTCATGAGTGGAGTCCCTCAGGGATTGGTCCTGGGTCCTCTCCTGCTTGGCATCTACTTCTCAGAAGTCCAGGCCAACATGGAGGGACTCTGGCTGACCAAGTTTGCAGACGACTGCAAGCTGGGAGCCATTATTAACTCCCCAAGTGATGCAGACATCTTACAGAAAAGCCTCACTGAGACTGATGACTGGTGTCAAAACCATGGCCTTAAGCTTAATGCCAAAATATGCATCATCATCATCCCCTTTAGGAAAAACTCATTTCCCACTAATTGCCACATCGACAGGAGCCCAGTGAACACTGAAGGCATTATAAGAGATCTGAGGACACAGGTTGACAGCAACCTCTCCTTTGACCACCACATTGCCACTGTGGTCAAAAAGTCCTTCTGCGTAGCACACCTCATTACCAAGGGTTTTGCATCCAGGAAGAAAGAGGTCATTGTCTCCCTCTACTCTTCCCTCATTAGACCAGTCATAGAGTATAATGCCCCATTTGGCATGTACCTCACTAGACACCTGCAATAGCTGGAGAGGCCACAGGAGTACCTCACGAAGAGGATAAAAGGCCTTAAACACATGTCCTACATGGACAGACTCAAAAAACTCCAGATATTCTCTGTCTTAAATTGTCTTCTAAGAGGCAATCTCTGCTTAACTTACAAAGACATGCCTGACCCAGCTCTGTTAGAAATGTTACAGCCCAATCCCTCGGCACCACATGCTCCAGAAACCTCAACCTCATTACCGCAATCAACAGAACGTGCTGGAGGGACAGGTTCATAACCCAGAGACTGCCCATGGTCTGGCTTGTTTTAGCTCAGCAGATCCTGTTTTGGCATCCTGTAGACTACTACAGCAGCAGAGAGGAAAAAGAAAGACTTTGATCAATTATAAGTACCTCCGTTTGCTTTTTCTTGCTTAAAATTGCTTACTGCACTTTAATCTAGTCATTTTACAAGTTACTGCATTTATTTCAACTGCATTTTACTTTTTATTTTATTCAACTGTATTTACTGTTGTTGGCTACACACTCAAGTGAGCTAGCCTTTTCTGTGTTTAAAAGTGAAGTTACTGTTATTTTAAATTGTATTTGTGACTGTTTTCTAAAAAAATAAAAGCCCCCAAAAAAGAAAAGACTCTGTTTGCTCATTTCCCACCATTTTATTTTGCTAGAATAGTCCAGATTTCAGATTTCCTGAATTCAGGACTGTATTATAGTTTGTGTGTTGCTCAGACCTTTCTGTGATAGAGGGAAGCCTTTCTGCTTATCAGTGGAAGTGGTAAGCACTGTGCAGCCTGTCTACCACTAGAGGAGTGGTTTCCAGCTCTGAAATTGTACCTTACTGGCTGTTTTGGGCTGCTTTCTATCCCTTTTAACTTTCTGCCTTAAAAACTCGTGTTTGCGTGGGTTTGAGCGGCTCTCAGTGCTGCTAAGCTGGGGTAAACTATTACTGGTGCCAGAAAGTCTGCTCTTCAAATGTTCTCTTAGATCCTGCTAGTTCTCTTCTTTTCTGCACTTACATAGCGTATTAAGGCTAGCACTTGTTCAGTATTTCTCAAAGCATTTTCTGTAGCACATTAACAGCTACCAGCACTAAACTTCCCATAAGGAAAAGTAAAACAGCTTCAGTAATTAACACCCATCCAGGCATGTCCAAAGGTCAGTTCCCTGCCCTTTCTCCTATTAACCTGGTGAACCTGGGCATCCTGAGACAATGTAGCAACTGCCTCATGTACACAGACAACCCTTGCCTCTTACCTTCTAACACTCAGACTTGTGAGAGATGCACCTATATTTCCAAATTGGAAGCCAAGCACTCTCCAGCCAAGACTGGAATAGCCACTCAAGAGGAGATGGTCAACACCTGCACCGCACCACACATAACATATAGCCCTCCAGAACATACACAACCACTGCCCTCACATAAGAACACAAAACACACACATACCTTTGCTGAGGCTCTCATTAAAAATCTACCCAAACAGCAGAGACCTCCGAGGCAGAAATGTATGCAGCCACCACATCCCAGCACAATCCATAAAACACATAGCTCACATAAACAGTATGCCACTCAACCAAAGCCCCTAAGGCAAAACAGCTTACCCAATACACTAGTCATAGGTAACTCTATAGTAAGGCAAACTGATGTCACACTCACTAGGTTGAATAAGGAGAAGGCAACAGTCAGCTGCCTGTTAGGAGCCAGGATCTCATTACAAAGGGTTTTGCATCCAGGAAGAAAGAGGTTATAGTCTCCCTCTACTCTTCCCTCATTAGACCTGTTATATAGTACAATGCCCCATTTGGCATGTACCTCACTAGGCACCTACAACAACTGGAAAGGCCACAAAAATACCTTACTAAGAGGAACTTAAGACTTAAACACATGCCCTATGTGGACAGACTCAAAAAACCTCAAGCTATATGCTGTCTCATATCGCCTACTTAGAGGTGATCTCTGCTTGACCTGCAAAGCCATCTCTGACCCAGCACTGTTAGATATGCTATATCTAAAGAAATCCCAATCCCTCTGTACAACACGCTGCAGAGACCTCAACCTCATTACCTCAATCAACAGAACATGCTGGAGGGACAGGTTCTTAATCCAGAGACTGCCCATGCTCTGGAGCAGACTTCCCATACACATCAAACAGAGCACCTCACTAGTCCTCTTCAAGAGAAATCTTGACAAGTGGATGGGAAATAGAAAATTCACCCCAGGGATCACTTCAGTAGTCCTGCTTGATAGAGGCACTGGAAACTAACGTCGGGCGGCACAATGCCAGGGAATGCTTTGGGCTAGGCTTGTAAAGGCTCCAGGGCCATTAGCCTAGTACACATCTATGAACCTATGAATAGACTTCCCATACATGTCAAGCAGAGTACCTCACTGGCTGGCCCTCTTCAAGACAAATCTTGATGAGTGGATGGTAAATAGAAAATTCACCCCGGGGATCACTCCAGTGGCTCTACTTGATAGAGGCACTGGAAATTAATGTCAGGCAGCACAGTTGTAGGGAACTTCTATGGGCTAGACTTGTAAAGGCTCCAGTGCAATTAGCCTAGTACACACCTATGAGCCTATGAACAAAATTGATGCAAATTTGGTTATGACATCAAGTGATGGCACCAAAAAATAGCAGCATACATTACTAAAATGGAAGAATGGTTCCTAGAAGAAATAAATACTTTTCGAATTTAATAATTACGAAGTTATTAGTAAAATGCCCTTTGGGATATTTTAATATCTTATGTGCATGGAAATATGTGACACAACAGGAATGAGCTTAGTTATCATGCTTCAGTAGTATTGGGCATGCACCTGGGAACTTTATTCTTTCTTTTCACTCCTGGTTGAATGAGCTGATTGTTGTCTACATCATGAGTGAGAACAGCTCTAATGTTTCTTTACCAGATCATACATTTTGAAAGTGAGTTCTGACCTGTTTTTGGGCTTGGTGGTAGAACAACTTACTGATCTAAGATTAAGCCCCCCAAGACGGTGGAGCAATCTACACAGGTGTGACCTGTATCCTTTGATCTGCACCTTACCTTAAATAATCTCACCAACATGATGCAGGTGGTTTTACAATACTTTTTATTTTTGTTGTTGATGTCTTTATTTATTATGTTTAACTGGTTTATAACATTAGTTCTTTGAGCTTCATTGTTTTCAAAGCTGTACTTCATAAGATGGGTTAGTTATTTCCCAAATGCTTATATAGAAGGGGGGGGGGGCAGTGTCATAAATTAACCTACTATCTTAGCTCCCAGGTGGATCTCTTCAATTCATTCTGGTTTTACTATTAGTTTGCCTTTTCAGGCATTTCTTGGCCAATATGATGTGCACAGTTTTAGTGATTGTCTGGCATCTCAAGTCGAATGCCAGGTTTATCATTAATAGCCACCATTCTACAGTCTCACCTCATAACAATAATGACTGTCTGGCTTATCTTCCCAAATGTAGGGTGTAATGGAATCTCCTGGAATATGTGTGTCATATCCACTGCTGTGAAATGGCAAGTGTGCTTAGGGCTTTGGGAACACTTTAAAATAGCTCTGATTTTTATCCAAAAGACCAAATTAAAACCAAAGGCTTCCTCCTTATTTCCTAGAAAATGGAAGGTGTGAGGTATTTCAAATGGTTATTCCTCAGCTCACAAAGGGGCTTTAATAGTGGTGTACCAACAGCTATGTTTTTACATTTTAATGTCTTTGAGAGTGCCAGGAGGTAGGTGGATTGCAATGAAGGTCCAAGCTGTTCTATTGAAGGGTCAGCCATTCTTTGGTGATTTTATGGTCCCAACAAAGATGATTCCCAGGTCATTCCCCATTTCTCTCAAGTGCTCATAGGTATGGGTTATCACAAACCCTGCAATCATCAGGGCGACTTTATTTATTATTCATTTATTTATTTACTGACATTGGATTATTGGGAATGTCCAACTGGATAGGTACCCAGTTCCAGCAGAGATCCAGGGAGAAAAGCTCCAAAGTATTACAAAAACATTTTAAGAACAATAATTTCTTAAAATTAATATATAAACATCTGCAGTTTAAATAATTATACCAAATTAAACATGAAAACATTGGCTAATAATAGATAAAACATATATGTCAATGATTTAATATTTAGAGAAATGTTAGTCACATTGTAAAGAAATTAAAGGTAATTTAGTATAATATAAACAGGAATTGTAAAATAAAGTGAGAGAAAAAGGGTTATGTCATATTTATAAAAAAGAGTTGGGGATAGAAAAAGACTGATATAAGCAGGTGAGTGAAGAGAGAGTAAGGATATGTAAGATATGAATAGGTACTTGTTCATATTTAGGCATATAGTTTATCCTGGGGTCAAGCAAGAACAAACTTAGATTTTTGCTAGGAAGTTTTTCAGAATGGTTTTAAAGGACTGGTGGAATGGTACTGACTGACAGATACAAGTAAGGAGTTTCAGGCCTTAGCAACATAGTATGAGAACAGACAATGCCCAATGTAGATTTCAAAGGGTTGTGGATGGAGTGGAGGTTTTGGTCACTGGATCGTAATGACCAACTGGGAGCATAGTTGTGTAGAATGTCATTTAATGCTGGACAAGCATATGGATGCTGGATAATTTTATAGGCGTTAAGAAACTGTGTATATGTTAGTTGATGGGGGTAGTTGTAACTAATTTAAGTTTTTGATGCATTACAGCAGTCATTTTTGAAATGGGCATCTGCTGTTAATTTAGTCACTTTATTATAACATTGTTCCAGTTTTTATTTTTGTGATGCCTGGAGGTTAGTAAGAATGAAAAATACAATAAAGTAGTAAGGGTAGGAGGTAAGCTGTAGCAAGTGTAGTTAGTTACACTGGTGAGAATGTTTTTGGCTCTGTAAAGCATCCTTAGTTTCTGGTAAGTTTTTTTTGCGATTTTGTATATGCAGGTTGAATTTGAGATAATCATCAGCTATCAACCCTAAAGATTTGATATGAGAAGTGACTTCATTTGTTGCATTATTAAGAGAGAAGATTTTCAATTTTATTTTTTCTTGAGAGATGATTCATGGAAAACAGTAGTAGTTTGGTGTTGTTTTAGTCAATCATGGGTTGTGAGTTACAAACAGATGTTTTGGTGGCTGTTAAAGCTTCCTGAGTAATTTTCTGCAGATGTGCCAAGTTGCCTTTTATGAATATGAATGTGGAGTCATCTGCATATTGTATTAGACAGTCCTATTATGCAGATTTGTGGAGAGTGCTGGTGAGAATATTAAAGAGGAGGGAAAGAAAGAGAGCCTTGTGGTTTACTGGTGGTGGCTGGGTGGCATGGAGAGAGGGTGGAGTACCATTTTACTGACTGATACCTACTGGACAAGTAGGTTTTGAACCAGAGAAGGGTGAGCTGAGAATGACCTAATGAGGACATTCAAAGTAAAAGTTGCTGTGACAAACTGTGTTAAAGACTTTAGCCAAGTCTAGAAATAAGGACGAGAATAGTTTATTTTGACCTCGTTGGTCCAATCTGACCATAAGCTAATCACACTTGATATCCACATCCCACCCCCACCCCCCATTAAGGAAACCACTGTAAAAAATTTCTCCAAAGCCAGCTTCATGCTTCTTAAGACAGAAGTGGTGAACTTCATGACACCCATGCAGATGGACAATACAGTTACAACTGCTGAATCCTACACAAATGCACTCTATAAGCACTTACACGAGTGCATGGATCGTACTATCCCAAACAGAACCAAGATGCTATCCTCCAAAAAAAGGAAGCCAATCTGGTGGTCCCCTGCCATAAACAAACTGTACAACAGAAGGAAGAAACTGTTGCAAAAGAGGGTAATATCCCATGAGTGGAGGAGCTCCCTGGTCAGCCTCAGTAAGAAGCTGCGATCCCTTATAAGATTCTCCAAAGATAGCGATGAAAACAAAATCACCACTAATTCCAAGGACAACCACAAAGCATTCTACAGCTATGCCAAGAATCTCAATGGCAACACCCAGATCTGCTCTGAGTTACAGCACAAAGGCATGAAAATTACAGAACCTACTGATATTGCCAACATCCTGGCAGATAGGGTCAGTGCTAACTTTACCCCCCCTCATCCCCTAAAGGGTCCATATCTATACAGGAAGAATGCAGAGTCCCTGTAATCACAACTACACAGGTAAAATCTGCACTCTCTAAAGCCAAAAACACAGCATCCTTGGGACCAGACAATATTTCAGGCTGCGTTTTACATGAACTTCAGAATGAACTGGCTCCCCACTTAAGCACCATGTTCAATAATAGCCTCACATCAGGCTTTGTGCCCACTGAATGGCGCACAGCAACAGTTATCCCACTCCACAAAGGGGAAGCCACCACTGATCCCGGGAACTATCGACCTATTAGCCTGATGAGCCTGGTCAGCAAGGCCATGGAATGTATCATCATGGAACTCATAAACAAAGACATTGGTAACCTCCAAACTCTGGATCCCACCCAGTTCGGGTTTGTGAAAGGCAGATCATGCCTCCTGAACCTGATTGACTTATTTGAGGCAGTCATCAAAGCCGTAGATGAGAGTAAGGTGGTTCACACAGCCTATCTTGACCTCGCCAAGGCTTTTGACACCATCTCCCATTCTGGAATTATAGCTAAACTCACTAAACTAGGTATAAATCCCTATGTCACAAGATGGGTTGCCAACTGGCTTACTGACAGAACCCACACTGTAAAAGTTGCAGACTCCAAATCTGACCTCAAAGCAGTGACAAGTGGAGTACCACAGGGTTCCGTCCTGGGACCTCTCCTGTTTGTTATCTACTTATCTGAAGTACAGGCTAACACAGAAGGCCTCTGGCTAATGAAGTTCGCAGATGACTGCAAACTAGGAGCCATAGCCAAGTCCCCAAATGATGTGAGCATCCCACAGAAGGCTTCGCTGAGACAGATGCCTGGTGTCAGAGCCATGGCCTCAAGCTCAATGCCAAAAAGTGCAGAGTCATCCCCTTTGGTAAAAACTCTGTACCCATGAACTACCACATAGGCAGCAATCTACTTAACACTGAGTGTGTGATAAGAGACCTTGGGACCCAGGTGGACAGTAGTCTCTCCTTAGATAGTCACATCGCCACAGTAGTCAGGAAATCCTTCTACGTGGCACACCTCATCATAAAAGGGTTCTCATCCAGGAAAAAAGAGGTCATTGTTCCCCTCTACTCAACACTCATTAGACCCATTATAGAGTACAACGCCCCTTTTGGAATGTACCTCACAAGACATCTGCAGCAGCTGGAAAGGCCACAGAAGTAAATCACAAAGATGATTACTGGCCTCAAACAAATTCTCTACACTGACCACCTCAGAAAACTCCAGCTGTACTCCGTAGCATATCACCTACTCTGAGATGATCTCTGCCTAAGATATAAAGCTATGTCAAACCCAGAGCTGTTAGACATGCTACACCTAAAGAAATCCCAATCCCTCCGAGCTACACGCTCTACAGACCTAAGCCTTGTCACCACAATAAACAGGATATGCTGGAGGGATAGATTTCTGTCCCAGAGAATTCCCATACTCTGGAACTGGCTACCCATCTATGTCAAGCAAAGTTCTTCATTAGCACTCTTCAAGAAAAATCTTGATGAGTGGATGGGAAATAGGAAGTACACCCCAGGGATCACTTCTGTGTCTCTGCTCGACAGTGGCACAGGAAAATAACTTTCTTGGGTGGCGTAAGCCAGGGAACCTTGTTGGCTAGGCTTACGTAGTCCCTTGGGCTGATAGCCTGGTACCTACCAATGAACCTATGAACCTATATATATATATATATATATATATATATATATATATATATATATATATATATATATATATATATATATATATCTGTAGTGCACTGATCAATATTGACCAATTTTGGGCTCAGCCTGGATGAAATACAAAACATTTCTCAAAGAAAAAAATACAGGGATGTAAACAATAACAGAATAGCTCAGACTAATTACCTAGAAAAAACTTTGTACATATATTTCAGTGAACCACAGTGCAATGCACAATCAAGCAGAATGTAATGTATAATACCAGCTTTAGTTTCTAACGTGTCAATCTTCTGTGAATCATGAGAGAGGAGAAGAGACTCAGAAATGAGATACGTTAGGTGACATGTCATGTACTGAAGGAGGAGCAGTTTGACAATATCTCTACCTTTGGTGACAGTCTCTACAAAGCTGGAAGTTCTCACAGGATATCATTTAACGATTATGTTTAAATATATTTTTTTCATGTATTTTGGAGAAGGGGATACAATTGCGTTAAGTCTTAAGTTAATGAAGTCTGTTGAATTTCCTCCTTTCTTTAGAGGTATAATACAATTGTTTTTTCCAGAGAGAGAGCGAGAGAGAGAGAGAGAGAGGGGGGGGGGGCAATGTGGGATTCCTGTGTTGACCTATTTATAAGGATTGAGACAGAATAGGCAATGCTATTGATTGCTATTTTAAAATACTAGCTGGAAGATCATCAGCTAAAGTAGAACATGGTTTGAGTTTATTTAACAGTAGTTTTATGTAAGTGGATGTGGTGACATATGGCTTTTTGGCAGGGCAGAGGTCAGATGTTGGGGATTCCTTGGTTAAGGACACTATACTCTCTGAAATAACAGTTGAATTCTATTGCAGTTTTGAGTGGTTTAATACTCTTTTCAACCCTAGGATGGATAGGATCTCACAGAAACATTTTGGGAAATCCAAATCAGTGCAGCATGTTGGAATTTTTCAAGGACCTTCAATTAGTGGATACTTGATGGGTGTTGCAACACTTTGAAAAGCACTTTAATTTTGTACCCCACCAATCTGGCTCTGTTTCTAGGCTAGATTGTTTATTAGTAAACTCAGGTCTTATGGCATCAGTCCAGGCTGTAAACCATGGGTCATCTCCGTTCTCTCACAGTAACTTTGTCTGGTTTAATGTTTTCATACTCAAAGCAGCCTTTAATTCTAGGGGTTGCAAACTGAACATGACATTTCTTTGCTTGATATAATATAAATTACTTATAGCTAAACTTATCCAAGGTTACTGGGAGGTTGGTATGATGATATTTTTCTGACATGGGAAACTTTTAAAGAGTTGGGTAATGGGTGATTTGAGAGGATTTGGAAAGGTATATGGTCCCAACAAAAGGGAAGAGTCAGTTGATTAGAAGAGAGGGTTGAGAGATAAGAAGACGGGTATAAAAGATATGAGGAAGACAGTGTATGTCTTAGTAGTCAGATTTTATAACTCGGGAAATACTACAAGGCACTCCAGTATCAAAATATATATAATAAATTGGAAGGATGATAGCAGTCACTCAATTGGGAAAAAGGTCTTAGATACCTTAAATTGTTCGCTAGCAGAATTTCGGAGAGAAGTTTCCATTTTAGCTCTGGAAAATGATGGGAAGGTATAATGAGATGCCCATAGTATTAATGAGTGTGCCAAACCATAGCACAAGAGTTGTACAGCCAGGCCAAACTCTGAAACCAGGGTGTCTGGCAAGCTTTCCTATGGGTCATTAATCTCACCAAATAGGAGAGTTTCTTAACCTCAATATTGATGGTGGAGATAGGTTGTTGTAATCAGAAACTCCACAATGTAAAGAAAGGTTATGTTGGGCTACTGTTCGAATTTTATAAATGGCTTAGAGGGCACTTGACTATACCACTTTATAGCTGTTCTTAGAAAGTGGAGAGGAGAGGGGTGTTACCATATTCATCGTGATTTGCTACTATAGCAGGATAAATCTTTTTGAGCATATTTCATCATCTTGGTTCCCAGATGGTGTACTCTGGCTAACTAATCCAAAGACTAATCTATCTAGTGTTCAAACTTTCTTAGAAAAGTTTGAAAAGGGGTGTGTGTCCAAAATGGCTAACTGAGAGCAGCAACTTGTAAAAGCTCTGTGACTGAAAACTTTTCTCTAACAAAGAATATAATCAAAAACATTAAAATTTGGAGATACTTGTTATCTTATTTTATTCAGTAATAGTCAGAAAAAAGATTTATAGCTTTAAGTTCTTCAAAAGCTATGATTTTCCTGTCAGAATTTCAACTGTGTGGTTAAGAGAGAGGAGACCAACATGAGCCACTCAATAAATAGTACTCAGGATTCTTGTGTTAGAAAAGTCATCCAGTCACTAATATCTAGTATGCAGGATGTATTACTTAAAATAGACAAACTCAATACCAAAACAGAAAATTTCAAAGAGACAAGAAAGAAGATGGAACATTTAGAAATTTTTATGAAACAACATCATCATCATCATCATCTTCTTTCGGCTGTTCCCGTTAGGGGTCACCACAGCGGATCACCTGTTTCCATTTCTTCCTGTCCTCTGCATCTTGCTCTGTCACACCAACCACCTGCATGTCCTCTCTCACCACATCCATAAACCTTATCTTAGGCCTTCCTCTTTTCATGTTACCTGGTAGCTTCATCCTTAGCATCTTTTTCCCAATATACTCAGCATCCCTCCTCAGCATATGTCCAAACCAACGTAACCTTGCCTCTCTGGCTTTGTCTCCAAACCTTCCAACCTGGACTGACTCTCTAATATACTTATTCCTAATCCTGTCCGCCCTCGTCACACCCAGTACAAATCTTAACATCTTTAACTCTGCCACATCCAGCTCAAACTTCTGCCTTTTTGTCAATGCCACTGTCTCCAACCCATATAACATAGTTGGTCTCGCTACCCTATTGTAGACCTTCCCTTTCACTCTTACAGGTACTCGTCTGTCACAAATCACTCCTGACACTCTTCTCTACCGATTCCATCCTGCTTGTACACTCTTCTTCACCTCTCTTCCATACTCACTGTTACTCTGAACTATTGATCCCAAGTATTTAAACTCATCCACCTTCCTCACCTCTACTCCTTGCATCCTCACCATTCTTCTATCCTCCCTCTCATTCACACGCATATATTCTGTCTTAGTCCTGCTGACCTTCATTCTTCTTCTCTCTAGAGCATATCTCCATCTCCCTGGGGTCTCCTCCACCTGTTCCCTACTCTTACTACAGATCACAATGTCATCTTCTGCAAACATCATACTCCATGGGGACTCCTGTCTGATCTCATCTGTCAACCTGTCCATCACCATTGCAAATAAGAAAGGGCTCAGAGCTGATCCTTGATGTAACCCCACCTCAACCTTAAACGCATCCATCACTCCCACCGCAGACCTTACTGCTGTCACACTACCCTCGTACAAATCCTGTACCACTCTTACATACTTCTCTGACACTCCTGACTTCCTCATACAATACCACAACTCCTCTCTAGGCACCCTGTCATATGCTTTCTCTAAGTCTATAAAAACACAATGCAACTCCTTCTGACATTCTCTGTACTTCTTCATCAACACTTTCAGAGCAAACATCGCATCTGTAGTGCTCTTTCCTGTCATGAAACCATACTACTGATCACTAATTATCACCTCCCTTCTTAACCTAGCTTCCACTACTCTTCCCCATAACTTCATGCTGTAAATGATCAATTTAATCCCTCTGTAGTTACTACAGCTCTGCACATCACCCTTATTCTTAAAAATCAGTACCAAAACACTTTTTCTCCATTCCTCAGGCATCCTCTCACTTTCTAAGATTTCATTAAACAATCTGGTTAAAAACTCCACTGCAATTTCACCTAAACACCTTCATGCTTCCACAGGTATGTCATCTGGGCCAACAGCCTTTCCGTTCTTCATCCTCTTCATAGCTATCCTTACTTCCTCCTTGCTAATCCATTTTACTTCATGATTCACTATCCCTACATCATCCAACCTTCTCTCCCTCTCATTCTCTTCATTCATCAACCCCTCAAAGTACTCTTTCCATCTCCTCAACACACTCTCCTCACTTGTGAGTATGTTTCCCTCATTATCCTTTATCACCTTTACCTGCTGCACATCTTTCCCATCTCGGTCTCTCTGTCTAGCCAATTGGTACAGGTCCATTTCTCCCTCCTTAGTGTCCAAACTTTCATACAACTCTTCATATGCCTTATCCTTAGCCTTCGCCACCTCTCTCTTTGCCATGCACCTCATCTCCTTATACTCCTGTCTACTTTCTTCATCTCTCTGACAATTCCACTTCTTCTTTGCAACCTCTTAGCCTGTATACTCTTCTGTACTTCCTCATTCCACCACCATGTCTCCTTGTCATCCTTCCTCTGTCCCGATGTGATACCAAGCACCTTTCTAGCCGTCTCCCTTACTAGCTCTGCTGTAGTTTCCCAGCTATTTGGTAACTTCACTGCCACCCAGTGCCTGTCTTAACTCATCCCTGAACTCCACCTCACAATTACCCTTTTGAAATTTCCACCATTTGCTCCTTGGTGCTGTCCTCACACTCCTCCTCCTCTTCTTGATCACCAATGTCATCCTACAAACCACCATCTTTATGCTGCCTAACTACACTTTCTCCGGTCATCACTTTACAGTCTCCAATCTCCTTCAAACTGGCCATCCTACATAAGATCTAATCCACCTGTGTGCATCTTCCTCTACTCTTGTATGTCACCCTATGCTCCTCCCTCTTGTTAAAATACGTATTCATCACAGCCATGTCCATCCTTTTTGCAAAATCCACTACCATCTGAACTTCTGCATTCCTTTGTTTAACACCATACCTACCCATCACTTCCTCATCCCCTCTGTTCCCTTCACCAACATGCCCATTGAAATCTGCTCCAATCACCACTCTCTCACCCTTGGGTACAGTCATCACCACTTCATCCAATTCACTCCAAAATGTTTCTTTCTCATCCATTGTACACCCAATTTGCGGAGCATATGCACTAACAACATTCATCATTACACCATCAATTTCCAGCTTCATAAACATCACTCTATCCGACACTCTTTTCACCTCCAAAACACTCTTCACATACTGTTCCTTCAGAATAACTCCTATGCCATTTCTCCTCCCATCCACACCATGATAAAACAATTTGAACCCACCTCCGATACACCTAGCCTTACTCCCCTTCCATCTGGTCTCTTGCACACACAATATACCAACCTTCCTTCTGTCCATCATATCAGCTAGCTCTCTCCCTATACCAGTCATACTGACAACATTCAAAATTCCGACCCTCACTACCACAGTCCTAGCCTTTCTCCTCTCTTCCTGCCTTCAGCCATGCCTTCTGTCTCTTTTCCTCCTTCGGCCAACAGTAGCCCATGGTCATTGTTAACCCGGGCCTCAACCAATCCGGTATGGAAATATTTACTGGTGACTGCATGAAATGATTTGGTGAAGTTTTACGCCGGATGCCCTTCCTGACGCAACCCTCCCCATTTATCTGGGCTTGGGACCGGCACAAAAAAATGCACTCGCTTGTGCATCCCCAGTGGCTGGGAAATTTTTATGAAATAACAAAGCGCACAAATCAGCAGTATGGAAGAAACTTTAAATCATCATGAAGGGAGAATAACTGAAAGTGAATCTTAGACTGAATTTCTTATAAGACAAAATAACTGGCTCGTAGATAAAGTTAATGATTTTGAAACTAGACTAAGATGAAATAACAATAGAATGTATAGTATACTTGAAAAGTATGAGGTAGACAAAATAATAAACTTCTTAAGAACCTGGATGCATAAAACATTAAATTTACCTTTAAAAATTGAAAGGGAACATAGATCCCTGAGAGTACCTTTGAAGAAGGAAACTCACCACCACATTCAATTATAGTTAAGTTTATGTCCAGCTTAAAAAATGATCAAATATTAAAATCATCATGGTAGCATACCTATTAAAATAGGTAAATATGTAATCATATTTGACAATGATTATTCCAGTAAAGAAATGAGTAAAAGAAAATCATGCTTACCACTGTTTAAAGAACTTAAAAAGAACAATGTTAAAGCCACTTTGGTGTTTCCTGCAAATATCAAATTATTTATATATAAAAGAACTAAAATATTTGACACACTGGGGGAGCCATCCATTTTTATTAATAAAAATAGAATCCTTAGTACTAAAGAAGTGAATTAGAACAGTATACCCCTCAAGAGACAAAGGGAGCTGAATTCCTGGAAAACTGCTTAAAAATTAAAAATAAAATCTTCAAAAACAAGTGATTTTTTTTCTCTAATTGCAGAATATTTTCCATTCTGAAGCAATAGATTTACTCTTTAAGTAAAAGGCTTGTATTGGACTTTAAGCCTTGAAACACATGTAAGTATGTGTTTATATTTTAAGCTAGAGCATTTTTCATGATAAGGAATATAAATTGTTAGTTTTATTGTTTTACTATATTTACAGTGAAAGACAATATATTTCATTTAACTAAACTTATAAATGTCTGTCTTAATGTTAAAAATGTTTCCTGTAAGAGAATGTCATTAAATTATAAGCAATGGAATTCATAACTTTAAGTCTATACAAGTTAATAATTTTATTTTACTTAATTTGTTTCACTTTGTTTAGTATGTTTATTGCTGGGATAACTGAATGTCAGATCTAAGTAATATGCTAAGCAGTAGTGCTAAAGTGCTGGTGATTTTGTTTTCTTTATTACTGTGTAACATATTCCTTTCCCAGGTAATTTAGGAAGTAATTAACACTTAAAAAAGTTATAGAAAGAATATTCCAGTTGTATGAAAATGCTTGATTCTTCTTGCCTTGCTTCCCATCTGCTCATTGAGCTGTTTTGAAGAAAATCTAGTCAATGTTCAACACTGATGTCTTTGAAAACAGGTAGGAACTTTATATTCCTTTCTGTTTTTTTCAAGTACATATGTAATAAATCTACTCAAAATAGATCTTTTTTTAAACATGTGACTTCCGCGGTGGTGCAGCGGTAGCGTTGTTGCCTCACAGCAAGAGGTTCTCCCATTTGATTCTCATCTGGAGTGCGGGGAGTGCCTTCTGTGTGGAGTCTGCATGTCCTCCCCATGGTTGGGTGGGCATTCGAAAGACATGCGTAAATGGGCGTGTCTTCATTGAAGGTTGAACATTGAGCTGGCACCTCGGCGTTCGTGAAAATCTACTGCCAATCATTAGCAGACAGGAGTTCCGCTGTGGTGACCCCTAACCGGGAAAAGCCAAAAGCCAACAACAACAACAACATTTATTTAGAAGTGGAGAATTGGCAAAACAAAAGCTATGAGTATGTTTTATACTGAGATGTTGCTGACATATTTTGCTTGCATTTTGCTGCATGTTAGTAGCTTATGCTGTAGTATTATTAACTCTGTACATATTAATGGAAAGAGGGTTAGATGTTTGTCACTGATTAGAACAGTTTAAAAGAATTAAAAAGAACAATAAACCTACAGAGGAGATTAGCAGCTGCTGAATATTGTGAGTTGCCATTTTCAGATGCTGTATTCAAATTCTAATGTCAGGATGTGAAGCTTAGATCAGAACAGCAGTTCATAATGGCTAAAACCCACAATCAAATTAAACAAGCATGAATTATTTTATATATAGTCAAATTGTTTTGTAATACTAGAATTAATAAGAAGAGTAAACATCTTATGCATAATGTGCAAATGCACAAGGAATTAAGTATCACCTATGTAAAATTAATAAAAGAGCAGTATCACCATGTTAAACAATATATACTCATACTGTAATCTCTGCTAGAGAGATGATTAGATAGATTTTTGATGGGAGATTTTAGAAATGCAAGCTATTTAGCTATATAGAATATAGAATATTAGTGGGCAAATAAGTCAGAAAAATATTTTAACAAAGTGCTTATAAGAAATATTTGTATTATATATGCCTGCATATGGCAGAGAAATGAATGTACAAGATCTCATAATTGACCTTGAAAATATCCTGAAAGCTGAAATTGAATGTTGAAGTTTTTGCATATTGTATGTTATTAGATTCACTAGGTCTACATGAAATAATTCATTTCATAAGTCAGAACTGATGTTTGAGTGTTATATTGCTGAATCGGTACATCCATTTTGATAGAAAGTAAAGCAGATTTTTTAATATGTTTGAACCCAGAAAGGGAGAATGGGATTTGAATTAAGCATATTGTAATGGCTGAATATTAATATAGACTGCATTTTTTGTATTCCATAGAAATAGCAAGACATTCTGTTTGACCTCATTAATGTACATTTTTTAAAAAATAACTTTATAAGATAAAGGATTTTTACATATTTTGATATTTATAAAATTGAGTGTTACATAAATATAAAATATAGACAACTGCATTTTTAAGAATCAGAACTTCAGTTAGATCTATAAAATATGTATATATCTTTTTGCATGCTAAATATGTGCTTTGATTTTCTTTTTGAATAATAGTTTAGTATGATAAGCTCACCTGCCACCTGCAAGTATATAGATATCTTTATCTCTTCAGGTCCTACTCTGTTCTACTTATTTAGAGATTTAGTTATAATAGTGCTGACTGTGTAAATAATTTAGGAATATTTAATAGATAATTTATACTACTATTATGGAAAAAGATATATAGTACACTATTTGTTGAATTATTTAATAGTTGTGATTAATATAAGAGGATTATTAAAGTTTTATACTGAAATGGGATAATAGTTTTAAATGGCAAAATATGCAACTAAATTAATAGCCTTTTATTGTTTTAACTTATGTATAATATTATATTAATTATTTGTAAGTCACGGTAGCTTTTGGCTAGTTTTCTGATTAATTTTTAGGTATTGTTAGGTAGAGAGATAGTATAGTAATCTGTGTATTTGATAGGAAAATTAAGAACCTTGGTATCCATGGTAGGTCATGTCTTATTAGTAATATATATAGTTCCAGTTGTAGACTTGTTTGTGTTTTCATTATTTATGTGTTTTAGTAGTTTAGTTTGTAGAAAGAATGAATTCAAAAAATGTGGGATGTTAAGATGGTGTTAGAGGAATGGTTTAGTCTTATATAGACTTAAATTAATATGGTGGATAAATATATCATATTTTCTTTTAAAAGAGATCTTTTTAAATACACAGTGTGGATAGTTGGAATCTAGTAATGTAAATGAATTAAATGATGGCAACAAAAGGAAATTAATGAGATATCTACAATTAAATAGAGGAGACATTAGATTCTTGTAAGAGAATCACTTTATAGATAAAGATATACAATATTTAAATAATTTATATTACAAAATGTTATCATTTGCTCCTTTTAACAAAAAGAGTAGAGGGACTGCTATAGTCTGGAGAAAATCTACTGTAATGCCTAAGGTCATGGAATCCATTAATGATCTCAAAGGAATGTATACATTTGTAATAATTAAACATAATGCCAATCTCTATACACTAGTTAATTCTTACTGAATCCCTGGAATAGGTGCAATAGTGGCTAAAGATCACTTAAACGTACTGCAAATTAATTGGCATGGTAGTTTAATTTTTTCAAGGGATTTTAAATGCATATCTACTATAGAAGATACAAGTGAGTAGAAGAAAGCTAAAATTCTGACATCAGCTAAAGCACTAAACAAACGGATTAGTAATAATAATTTAGTTAATTTAATAGCAAATGCAGAAGATGTCATTGTTCTTCAGTCATTACTTTTATGTGCATGTGATGTAAACTAATTTGATTTATGCCTCTACAGAATTATTTTAAAATTATTCCTTGTCCTTCATCTGATCATAAGACACTAAATATTAATATATTAATGGATATAAAGAAATTTCAGATTAATTACAGAATCTCAGTATGTATGATGACATTAAAAACATTTAAGAACTATCTTAAGGAACAAATTGATTTTTTTTTATCTTTGGATGATAATGGACAGGTTAGTAAAGCCATTATGGGACTCCTTGAAAATGCATATTAAAGATATAATGGGAAAATGGGCTAGTAATAAAAATAAAAGAATGGATTAAAGAGTTGTTAGAAATGCAAGATGAAATATACAAAGTGAGGTTTGAACAAGAAAGGAATTAGCTAATACTGAAGTCATTAAAAAATTAATGACAAAATATCTAACATTTTTAACTCATAAAGTAGAGATAGCTTTAGAAAAAAATAAAATTGTACAGTTCTGCAATGACTTTAAAATCTGCATAGGTTAGCTAATAGAAGTAAGATGGCACAAATGAATATCCAACATCTTCACACTAGTAAGCTTACTTGATAAATAAAGGAAATGCTTAATATTAAAAAAAAATCCATGAGGATCTTACTAGATATAAAAATAATAATATTGGTGATTACAAAATTGACAAGTATTTAAAAAATGTTACTTAATACTACCAACTATCTCTTTTATTGTTGTTCTTCTTTTGGCTTTTCCCGGTTAAGGGTCACCACAGTGGAACTCCGGTCCGCTAATGATTGGCAGTAGATTTTTACAGTGCCAAGGTGCCAGCTCGATGCCCAACCCTCAATGAAGGCACACCCATTCACGCATGTCTTTCAAACACCACTCAACTGCGGGGAGGACATGCAGACTCCACACAGAAGGCGATCCAGCTGAGAATCGAACAGGAGAACCTCTTGCTGTGAGGCGACAATGCTACCGCTGCACCGCTTTTGAATAAGCTAATTACCCTAACAGAAGTTACAGAAGCTTTAAAAAAGTTAAAAAAGTTAAAATGGTAAAGCTCCAGGGTTAGATAGTTTATGTATGCAATAATATCGTCTACTTCCATTAAATATTTTAGAATTATTGAGTGATGTTTTCAGGTTAATTCAGAGTGAAAAAATAATTCTTCCCTCATGGAAATCTTCTGCAACATCACCTATACTTAACAAGGAAAGGATAGTAAGTTCATTTTCTCATATAGACCTATTTCATTGTTAAAGTTAGACTATGCAAAATTTACTTCCATCTTTGCTACAAGATTAAGAGATATATTAGATAAATTAATTAATAAAGATCAAACAGGATTTATTGTCAATAGATTAACATATGATAATATAAAAAGGGTAGCAACCATCTAAGATTTAGTAACATAATCTAGTTATAACCAGAGACCCAGTCGTAACTCTCTATATTGTGTATCTGTTGTTATTTGGCAATGGCATACTTAAATGAAAATGTTTTAAGTCAATAAAAAATTTAAAGCAATGATATGTTTCTTCTTGCTTTACCACTGTGCAGTCCCTTAGAATCTCCTTAAGATCATAAAAGCGTCCATACCATAGATAATCAATGAAATAAGCCACATAAACCAAATGGCTGAATGTACAATTTAGTGTCAAATAGTAAAGTATAAGCAAAAAATAGCAACCTCCAAAAGTACAATAAAGAAATATGAGTGAACACTTTGATAAAATAGCAAGTAAGCTTTTAAATGCTGTGTCCTTCCTCTGGCTGTCACATCAACTAATGTTTAACAGATGTTTACATAATGTACTGCTTTTATATCCTGAGAAACAACATGATGTTCAAAAAACTAGTTTCACAATTTTAAATTGTAGGTAATGCAGTATCAGTAGGTAGTGTAGTTGCAGTTTAGTACAGAGAACCAAGGTAATTAGTTGCTACTCTAGCAGTTTAAGGAGGATTAAGGCCATCTGCTACTGTTGTCCTTCATCCTGTACATCTGGGTTTGATAGCAGCAGTCCAATTTGCCTACTATATGATTTTGACCAATTGAACTCATCAGGTACTATTTTGGAGTTATTCCTAAAAATAGCAAATTTGCCTAGTTGGTTTGTTTGGTTCCTGTTTAGTTTAAAACTAAATGATATTAACATGGTATTTACTGTACACCTGCATTTGTTTTATTGTTTAGATTGAAATAAGGGAAGCTTTTCAAGCCATGGAACTAATGATTGATACAAGTTGGTGATACAGTTTCAATGCAAAGGCAAGAAAGTTGAATGTTTTAATTATCATTTCTATGAAGTTGTACCAAAGAAATACCTTTCTTCCTCCATGTGTACTTATTCCAAACACCTGCATATATTTAATTTTAGATTAAAAAAAAAAGATCTCACTTTTCATCTGATAGACTGTGACCTGTAGCATTTTAAGTCAAGAGGTAGATTCCATTGTAAAGTATTTTAATTAGTTTTCTATGCTTTGTGTTGTGTATATTGATTTGTGTTTAGTAGGTCATTGTCTAATTGTGAAGAGTTTAAGCTTCTTTCAACACCATTATTTTTTATAATGGCACTGGGACCTGTAGAATTTAATGTATGTACTCTTGTTCAGTCCATAGTATAGTATTTTGATTATCAATGCTTCCATTGTGTACCCTGGTTTGTGTTTCTTAAATCATTGACTAATTGTGAACAAGTACAGCTTCTTTAATTTTGTGCATCAGTGTTACATTTCATGAAATAAACTGAGAATAGCACAGATGGCTTGTTTATGTTTTATTTATAAAAACAAATTCTAGTGTTAAACTGCATGCTATTAATGAAATAAACATGAAGTTAAATGTCAAAAAGGCATGTTTTCTGTGATTATCACCGGTGACTGTCCAAGACTAGTTCCCTTTAAAGCAACAATACATAGTACCCATCGGTGACCAGCTGATGCTTTTCTAATGCTTATTTCAGTCAGTACGCTGAAGTTATACGTGTAATTTTCTGTGGATTTTAAGTGTTTAAACTGGAAACACTCAAAAAACTTGAGAAGGAGGAGGGTGTAGAAGATGTCTTATATAATTTGGAGCTTTGACTTTTTCTCCAAACAATAGATTTTGGTTCCTTTAGGTACATATTGCACTTCCTGCCTCTACCCAACAAGCTTGGTATAAAAATGGAGCATAGTACATTTTTGTTTTGTATTCTAGCAGGAAATACTGTGAATTTATATAAAATACACAGGCACACATTATTAAAATGGGTGATTTAACCAATGCCCTAGCTAAGTATGCATACAATGTTTAAATTTTAAACTTTTTTTGTTGCTTTTGGATTTAGAAAAGGTAGACATTTGTCAGAGAAGTGGAGACTAGAAATGAAAAAGTTGCAGTGACAGCTAAGGACCACTGTTACTGTAACTGCTGGACTAAATGATTAAGTCAATATTATTTGTACCATTAAGGATAGAGGCAGTAAGCTATGAACCATTTTTTTTTCTTTGCAAGGCTTTTTTGTGATGTTTTAGGATGGTTTATATAATGTTTTGTGTGAAAATGTCATTCTTTACATATAAGGTCTTAGGGGTTTTGTATTTTGTACTTGCGTCTTTAAATTTTTGGTTATGTGATTGATAATTGGTAAAAGGAAGTGGTGCAAGAGTTACTGCTGGTTCTGATTATGTCTAAATTAGTTAAAAGAGCTAAACCTGTATAATGTTTTTTAAACATTAAAGTCCTTTTAATGAAATAAAAAAATCTTGCTGCTTGTTCCTTTGATACCCCACTGTATTTCCTGCTAAAAGTGGTTACTGTTTTGTTACACTGGGCTTCCTTCATAATTTAATTTGTGGATTTCTTGACATTTAGTGTTAGTCTATGGTTTTGGCATCTACTATTAGTTTGGGAAAGATCCTTATGAAGGATCTCGGTTTCCTCTGAGGAGTTTATGATGGCCTGCAAACATGGTCAGTCAAAAACCTTAACAGCAGCTTTGATATCTGATAAGTAAATGCCAAAGGGAAGTGGCCCAAGGACTGAACACTCAGGTACAACACTAGTGATAGGTCTTTTGGAGGAGATAGCACAGTCAGCCCCAATTTCTTGGGTTCTATTTGAAATACAATTTGCTATCCAATTAAGTAGTTTATTTATGGTACCTGAGTGTGGGATGATGTTAAATGCCTTTGCAAAGTTTAGATATGTGATATGTACTGATTTGCCCTCCACCATTACTTCAGTAACTTTTTTGAAGGCGTCAACCATGTTATGTAAGTGGGCTCTGCCCTTGACAAATCCACACTAGTTTGGGTTGAGAGTGTCCTTATTTATTAATTCCATAATAATCCTTTCCATAACCTTACAGATGACACTGATCAGATTTATGGGCCTATATTGTCCTGACACCCCACCTTTGTGCATGGGGATGACAGTTGCTGTCCTCCATTCATCTGGCACAACGCCTGTTTAGTGGCTGACATTGAATAACCTCTGTTGTGGTTAAGAAGCCCACTATTTTATCTACCCCCCCCCCAAAGCATTGTTCTTTTCCTTTAAGAGTGTCTTGAAGAATTTCATGATAGATGTGAGGGCGATAAGAGATCTGGGAATGTAAGAGGGGAAAGGGATAAAAAAAACCTCTTTTTTTCAATAAGCTCATCAGGATCAGATGATTTTAGAAGTTAGGTAAGACAACATTCAAAGAAAAGAACCCATACACCAAATCATCTGTAAAAGCAGATAGAAACATCCCAGTATGTCAATGTTACTTAGTAATGATCCTGTTCCCAGTGCTGCAGGAACTATATAGGCTCATGTACCTTGTGCAGAATCTCATAACAGCTGGAACCCTGAAGTGAATCTAAGGCTGATATGACTGTTTTCACCAAATGAGACATGATGTATGGTATGCCACACCACATCATACATTTTTAAGGATATACTCTCCTGGGCATCAACCACAGTCAACTGTGGTGGTAGGTGAAGTACTGCTCCAATGTCCAGTCTTCCACCATGTATGATGGAGCAGTCTGTTATTCCAGACTGTCACATCAGGAACTCCTCCATGTCTGCAAGGGTATTGCAGGAAAACCTCCACCCATGGCCATGCTGTCCTGTGTAAGATCAGATGCTTTGTTACAGGCATGGTGCATTATGTTGGTAATCCTATAGTGTACTCTTAGTGCAGGCCTATTATGTCTATCAACAGACTTTAAATCTGTAGCCAGGTACCACCATACACATTTGTGGAATGAATGAAGGAAGGAAGGATGGTCATTTTTGTCAGTTAGGAAGATGTCTCAACTGTGTACATGGAGGGTCTGCAACAAAACGTCTGTCTTTCCTGAGAAAACTGCTCCATGCATCTGCACTCCTTAGGAACCATCTCAGTCTGTAAATGTGAACATACACATATGGCCAGCAACTGGCTACCAATATCTGCTGTATTCACAGTATGGTCCCCTACGCCTCTGTTTAAAGAGAGCACAGACTGTTAAACACCTGAACAAATCAGAGGCACAGAAGACTTCTGTGCTCACTCCTGTGGGACTGCTTACCATAGCTGAGCACAGGTGTGCCTCTACCATACAAAAGCACTCGGTGCATACCAGAAAATCCTGCTGTGACAATGTGTGTGGATGGCAATCCATCAGTTATTATGGCCTATGTATCAGGTTCCCACACCATAACACATTTGGTCCCTACTATACCTGTGTATACCTACTCTGCTAGCTACTGTATCCTGCCCATCCCCCATCATCACTAGTGTGCAGTGTTTGACACCTATGTTCCTAGCTATGTATTGACACCCCCCAAAAAATCGTCGTCATCATCACTGATGTGCAGTGTTTCGTACTTATGTACCTAGCTACATATTGCTGTATTCTCTCCCCCAAAGAACCTCCATTATCACTGGTGCACAGTGTTTGGCACCTATGTACTAGCGCCATATTGCTATATTGTCTCCCCCAAAGAACCTCCATTATCACTGCTGTGCAGTGTTTGGCACCGATGTACCTAACTCCATATTGCTATATTATCTCCCCCCAAAGAAGAATTAAGGTCAAGCACAGAACAGGCATTACATAGTCACTGTCTAGTGCTGTGTGCACACCAGCCTTTTAGGTGTTCTTTACAACAGAATGATGAAAGCCACCACAAAGCATTCCTGAGTATACCAGATGCAGCCTCAAAGATGATCCCCATTAATCTGGAACACCTTAATA
This sequence comes from Protopterus annectens, assembly GCF_019279795.1. Lineage (NCBI taxonomy): Eukaryota > Metazoa > Chordata > Ceratodontiformes > Protopteridae > Protopterus > Protopterus annectens. The sequence goes on along the minus strand of NC_056741.1, from coordinate 1,742,625,270 downwards.
TCATTAAGAGATTCTCCCCAAAAATGGGGAGTCTAATGTCCATCACTGCAGCACTATTTGTGCTCATCACATAAATGTTTGAAGGTGGCTATCGAGCCTCACATGCAACACACACACACACACACACACACACACACACACACACACACACACACACACACATTTAGGGAGTCAGTGCCCCCTCCTCCGTATGGCCTATGCCTCTTAGGCCATCACAAGTGGAACCATTTTGTACTCTGTTAAACCGTATGTTAATATATTGTACATCTCAAGTCAGAAGGATTCCTCTAAGCCTCATCTCTTCCAAGTAGGTTGATTAAGAGCAACTCTTTCCAAAAACAGCAAACGAGTGGGAATGTTACTCCGCCATTCTCTGTGCATGTCCCTGTCCCCTGTAGACTTACCACAGCAGCTGTATTTATGTCATTCCTCTCTGGAGTGAAGATTCTTCTTTGACCACAACTAATCTTTTACACAAATTTCTATTGCATGAGGAGCTCTGCAATGGATTTGACTGATTTTATCCAACGGTTCTGAAGTTTGTAGCTCTGCAGTTGTACTCATGAGACAGTTGAGTTTAAATATCTTCATATCTGACATATATTATGCAATATTTAATAGATCAAAACTGTAAAATGAGACTTCTACCTTACTGTGAACATGTATGAATGACTTCAAGGGCCTTACATATATCAGAGCGAGTCACCTGTTCCCTGCAGTGAGTCAGGTATATTCAGTGTTGTGGCCCCTAGTGCAGTTATGTAGAGAGACACAGGTTGTATGGGCTACATGCAATCAGCCCAGACATCACCCAGACATGGCAATCTATGCACAAACATATAGTGGCATCGGTCATTGTCATTCTGCCATTCTGCCCAATCATCCATACCAAGTGAAGCCTATAACAGTTCTTGCCATGAATCTGCTACCATTTCTTCTCAAGACTATAATCTTTGAAGTGGCCATGGCTTCTGAAGGTGCTGAGTGTGGAAGAGCTTCCAGAAGGTGCGAGAGAGAGAAGCAAAGATTTTTATTTTATTTTTTGCATACAAAACACCTGCAGTGCTTGCTTTGAACCTAGCATGAGGGCCCCCAGTACAAGATGCATACCTGGCACTACCTTGATAGGGCAGTGAGTTTTCTGTTTGGATACTATCTGTACCTTACACACTGCTCTCATGACAGACACACAAGGGAAATTGTTTAAGCTGCATGTCATCCCATACTTTGTGGTACACTGCCTGCAATACTACCCTTTGGTTTTGCAGGTGCACTGCATATATTGCCATTGAATAACTAACAACATTCCTGGTACTATTATGCCAAAAAGTAATAAAAATTAGCGATAGTTGGCTTTGTTGCTGTGTGTGTTTCTTCATTCCTGTCCTTTTTATATTTACTTGCGGTTTGCTTTTTCTCCCCATTTATGTTCCTGCTTTAGGCAGTTTCTTCCATGACTGTGACTCTGCTGAAGCAGTGGTCACAACACCATATCTCCCATCATGGTACCCCATTTCCTTTTCCAGTATGTATTCCAGTCCTCCATCACCAATTGTCTTTCCTCTTGTCTTTGTCTCTCCTTTATGTTCCTTACGTTTTTTGTCAGCATCTCCCCTGTTGGTATTTGCCTGTTTTTCGGTTTGTTTGTCTGCCTTTGCTAACATACAATCCCCTTGCTACCTGCCCCAACCACCATTCCTGCATATGTGTCCCACAAAAAATCTATCATTGCTTACCCACCCTCATCCCAATTTTTTCTTCCTCTTTTCCTTCTGTGTATTCCTCTTCTTGCTGTTTCCCCTTTTTGACTGTCCTATGCATGCTTTTTCTTTCCATTTGTACAAATAAATTGGTAGGGTCTTTGCTGTGAAGCCCTTATTATGGTTCACAGGTGTGCTCATATTGGTGTACCATCATGAGTGTAAATGCACATTATTGAGGGCATGATACATGCATGATAAGGCTCATTTAGGTCATGTAACATGCATTGCATATTGGCGATCATTGCATGACCTGTGGAAGTTTCACCAACACATTCTCTAATTAAAAGCACAAAAAAATAAAATAAAAAAGGACCACACTAGTGGTATAATACGAAGCTCTGACTGTGACTCTGAAGAAGCCCTAACAGAGACTGAGTGAAAGTGCTTACTCATTGGTATAGTGTGCTGTGTTGGTCATTAAAGTGGTTTGTATTATACCACTGGTGTTGTCCGTTTTTTTATTTTATTTTTTTGTGCTTTTAATAGTTGTGGAGCTTTTGCCTCTTGTCATTGGTTGTTACATTCTCTAATTAGTTTTCATCTGTTGCACTGCTATTCTCATAATTAATAATTATGATGCTTTGTACCAAACTGTGCCTCTTTAATCAAACTATTTTGCTATTATGTGGCCACATAAGCAATGCTTCTGAATTCTATCCCAATTACTTCTAGGAACAGACAGGAAAACAGATTGGCTGAGACAGACATATGGACTGAAAGACAGATATAGGAAGACAGAAAAAGTCAGTAAGCCAAACACACACACACACACACACACACACACACACACACACACACACACACACACACGAATGTAGGCACATGCATACATACATGCAGACACACACACACATACACACACGTATGGATGTAGGCACATGCATTCATATATGCACATGTACACAGTCATGCATGTATGCACATACACACACAGATTTAACACATGCAATTTTAATTTAGTATTTTGGTGCAAGAGACTAAGTTCACTGCATATTAGAATAAATGTGTATACACACACACAAACACACACACTCGCTATCACATTATGCTGGATTTTTAACATAAGAAATTTAGATCTGTAAGTTAATAAAAGAACTGCACTGAATTGCCTCATTAGTAATAGTTCTGATGCAGCCCAGAATGGCTCATTAACACATTATTTCTTGTTAATGCTCCTCTGCTAAAGGCAAACCAGCCTATTATCACCAGTTAAAGTTGGATACCATGCTAAGGGGTTCCCTTAGGGACATGCATTCAATCCATTCCCTCACAGTACAAACGGACTTATTTTACTTTGCACATTCTTATTTCTCATAAGCATTTTTGAGCACTGCTCTCACAATAAAACCCAAAGCACCTATTATAAAAAATGCAGTTACTTGATATTAATTTAGTTGGTAGCATTAAGAGAAAAAAATGGGAAATTCAGTTGCCTTGCTATAAATAATTACACTCTTTAATCACTGTTGGTGTTACGGTTATTTTTACTGTGTGTTCACGATTCATACTTCTCAGCTGTGCAGATTTTTGCAGAATGTCCAGATTTTTGCCTCATATTTTTGGTCTCTCCTCATAAAACTTATGGTTTTCTGGTAAATCCCTGAGGACTGTAGTAACTAAATGACATTTGAGTTTTAGACTTCATAGTTTTCAAAAAAGGCATGATAAAACAATCCTCTTATTACAGTAACTTTCTAAGTTTATAAAAGTAATGTTTAAAATCTCTCCCATTTTTTGTCCCCCCATTATTTCAGGCCTTGTCCAGATTTCTTGTGCTAAAAGGTTGAGAGAAATGTCATGATTATGTATATAATTTAACTGAGTGCAAACAAGAAAGGCTACACGTTTCTTTTGTAGTCCATATTGCAGTTTTTGCTTGATATGAATATAAATATATATATATATATATATATATATATATATATATATATATATATATATATTTACAGAGAGAGAGATAGATTCCTTTCAAGTTCAAATTGTCAATCATTTGAACATTACAAAAGCTGGCAACAGAGTTCTAAAGTCCAGTTATTGTAGTCTTTCCATGTACAACAAGGACTGGGAGATTGCCTTTTCCCCCTGTAGTGTGATTTGGAGTTGGTATATATAAACTGCCGTGGTGGTGCTGCGGTAGCGTTGTCGCCTCATAGCAAGACGTTGTCCCATTCGATTCTCAGCTAGAGCGTCTTCTGTGTGGAGGCATACTTGAATGGGGTATGCCTTCATTGAAGTTTGTGCATCAGGGCTGGTAACCAGGTACGTAAAAATCCACTACCAATCATTAGCGGACCGGAGTTCCGCTGTGGCGACCCCTAACCGGGAAAAGCCGAAAGACACAAACAAACAATATATAAGCTACAGTTGTGTGGGGGTGTATGAGAACTTGTCCCCTTTTCAAAAAAATTAGGTGTTTAGGGTTTTCTTTTTTTATTTTTATGGGAAGAATGTTGATGTTTCTTTCCATTGATTGTGTCGTTAAACATGTGATAGTTTGATCACTTCAGGGTTAGGGTTAGCACACATAATTTACTAACTTACTTACAACAGAAATGTTTGCACCTGTCCACTCTAAATACAATCATAAATTCAGAAACAAATATCTCTTGAGGAAGTCCACTATTAATAAATCGTATAACATACATCCATACATCCGCAGCCCCCCTTTTCCCATTTTTGCAAATGGAGTCAGGTTGTCACAACAAAAGTGACAACCATCTAGAAGAAACAGTGTGCACAACACTGGATGGCTAGCCCTGCTACATTTAATAAACCATATAACAAAAGAAGGAAAATAATGAAAAGCTACAAGAAATATACACCCCCCCTACCAAATGTTTACACTGAAACATGCCCTCAGTTAACTTAAGGGCAGTATTTCAAGATATAAAGCAGGGCATGTACGTAAGGTTGTTACAGATACCAAAGGAAGCTATAAAATTAAAGAATAATATTAAACAATTCACTGAGCTGAATGTCATACATTCTGATCCCAAAGATGTAGCCATTATATTAGCAGACAGCTAACTTTACCCCACCTGCTCACACTGTTGTCTCCATTATCCCTAAAAATTTTGCTTCCTGTGATGTCACCTTGGAACAAGTTTTCAAATCTCTGTCAGTGGCTAAAATACTTCAGTGGGACCTGACAACATAACAGAACTTCCATTCTCATCAATGTGCATTACCTGAGCCCCTAACTGCTCAGCCTTAGCTTATCAACAGGGCTTGTGTCTGATGCTTGGAGAACAGCCTTTATGACTCCTCTACAAAATGGCAGCCTCTCTATAGATCCAGGTGATTACAGGCTCACTAGCCTTATAAGTAAAGCCATTGTATGTATCAGAGCATAAATTGATTTTTGCTGACATGGGCTACTTAACTGGTCTAGGCCTCAACCAGTTAGGTTTACAAGTAATTAAAAAGTAAAAAAATAAATAAAATAAAAAGATGAATGAAGCTGCTGCAGCTACCAGACAGCATGCATGATCTACAAGCTTTCATAGATCTTTCATTTTTTCCTGTTACTTTCTTACAATATTAGCTGGTTTTGAGAAACACTATCATTTTCAAGTGGATCTTTTTCTACTTCTAGGTTTTTGTATGGATGAGGTGGGTCTGTTACATATGAGTAAAGGAAAATGGGGCACTGTTTCACAAACTCCTTTTTGCAATAACCATCTCAACAAATGTTTGGTGAGTGGAAATGTGAATTAGGGAGAGACAACTACCAACAAAAAATAACTAGCTGTGATTCTGTAGCATCTTATGGTAGTTCATGTACCTTTAAGGGGTTGTTTTGGAAGTTTTGTTGAATCATTTTTGGGCCATATTTACTTCCGCCTTCTGCCATGCCCCTGGGTTTAGTCCTAGCATCAGACGTAACTTTATGAATCCTGTCTTCACTGATTGCTCAAGTTGCCTTTATGTGAGACCTAGAGAGTTAGATGAAAAATTTTCATAAGGCAATACATTTGCCATAGATGAATAAGTATATGGGAATATCCCATACTAATACTAGAACTTTCTTCAGGGTTGGTCTTCAAACTAAACCTTTGATTTCATCTCTCTACTCAAGCTTTCAATCAATTAAGTTATAATTAAATTCATCTAGTCATTAAACTATTTAAACTATCTTTCAACTCAAGATTTCAATTAATAAGCTATAGCTGTATTCATCTAGTCATTAAACAATTTGTATTTGTTCTTTTTCATAGCTGTTAGTTCTTTTGCATTATTTCATCTAATGTTTCTTAGACTGAAAGCTTCAGGTTATTCCAGGACCGGTAACTTTTTGGAAAATAACATAGTAACTTCCTTTCTGCTACTATCTCTATGCAAGTTCACTTTCATACAACTTCTTTGCTTGTCTGCTGTCTGACTCTGTTAATTGAAACTTTTAGAGTGAGCACTGACAAGTTTGAATGAAGGCTCACAAAAGATATTTGCTTGATAAGGGTAGTGGAGGCATATAACAGGGTGGGAACATAAATTCTCTGCAAGCAGAAAGTTATGGAACATTTTGTAAAGATTATTTTGTTAGATATAGACGTCTTTGTTTCTGGTTGGTTTGCAGAACCAGTAATGCCTGGAACAACAATACTAGGCATGAGAGATTCATCGCTCTGTAGTTCTCAGATAACTGGAACAGACTTCCCCAACTGTAAAACAATGCGGGTCTCTGGCCATTAATGTCTTGATGTCAGTGTAGGTACCCTTAAATTCTAGTACAGTATAATGGTTTTTAAGCTTCTGAAAGGCCAAGAGGTCATAAGCTTGCTTCCCAAATACAGGTGCCCATGAATATGAGGTGATTCGATACAGCCAATCCTTAGCCTGTCCCCCCTTGATTTTGATAAAACGTACAAATTGATTTGAGTCAAAAAAATTGGACACTTGGTGAGAGATACCATTTCAGCTCCTGTTGAAGTGTTGAAACTTGCAGTACCAAGTCTCAATATGCTAAAGAAAAAAGGACAGAAAATACAACAGAAAAGCAAATGTTAAGCATCACTTTTCTCCTTTAATTTTTTTTTTTTTTTTTTTTTTTTTTTTGAGGGAGGTAAGCTCTCTTGCACCCCCATCTCTGAGATTGCCATACCAGGGAGAAAAGGTGATATTCTGAATATTCTCAAGTTAGTCTATGTAAGTGTGCATTTTTGGTCATATAGTTTAAATCCAGGACTCGAAATAATGAGTCTCAATATTTCAAATGGTTATTATAGCAATAACCAATGGTTGGATGTGGGTAATGCTGGATTTACCCACACCCAGCCCTGGGTTATTGCTGTTATACAATGACATTATTTAAGAAAAAAGTTACTTACTTTTCTTAAATAATGTTTTTGCATAAGGGTGCAGTTGTGTTCTTGTGCTTTTTTCTGGTATATTGGGGCTTTTTTTTTGATGTACTAGGCATGCATATGGGACTTACGTTCCCACACTTACACAGTACATCAGTTCTTTGCAGAAGAAGCAGTGGAGAAAGGAAGATCTCCATTGCTTCTTTATTTATTTATTTATTCATTTAGAAAAAAAAGTTTGAAATCTGGACAGTTCGAAGGTATGAGAGAGACAGGGCAATACAAGGAAAATCAGGTATGTTTCTTACTTTTGTATAATGTACCTCATTTTCCTTGTATTTCTGCCTTGTCTTGTAAGTCTGAACTCTCCAGATTTCAAATGTCTTACTTCTCGATCGTTATCTCAAGAAAACAGGAAAGCCATAGCATATATTAATAGAAGAAAGTCCGGGTGACCGGACTATTTTCTACTGGTATATGCTGGATTTTACAAAGAGCACACTGGTTGGGCTGACCAATCAATGTACACATTTTTGAATGCTAATGGCCAGTCATTGTATAATTAACATTTTGCATCTATTCATACTCATTTCTTTTTGCCTTCATTTCAATCCATTTATTCCTATTTAATCCAGGTTTGTCGCCATCTCCCCCACCTTTATTGTTTGCTTGTCAGTTTCCCCTATCTTTTCCCCCTTTCCCCTTTTTTAATGCCATTTCATCCATTTTGCTGCTCAGTTCTACTCATGGTTTTGTTAACAGCACTTTAAATGTAGTGTATTCTCATACTATTCTAGCCATTTTACTTATCTGAGGGTCAGTATGTAACATTTCCCATAAGTCAGTTTCATGTTCAGAAATTCAGATAAACAAACATATTCCTTCTTTTTATTTATAATTAATTTTAGGTTGATGTTAATGCTGCCTTACATACACAGACTAACATGCCTCATATAATCCCAAATAACACAATGACACTTGTAAATGTTGCGTCCACTTTATTTACCAAACTTCACAACATGCCACAATTGGAAAACATTTCATAATCAGCATGCCCTAAATAACTCAAACAGTATAACAACCCAAAACCAGAATAGTCCTGCTGAACTATGTACCATGACATACATCACATTCCATTATAGGCTGTCCTATACAAAAATGAGTAGCTTTAATCTCATTGCCCCCTCAACCAAACTGATAACCAGCCCCTTCGGTGTGGAAAGACCACTTGCTACCACCTTTGTGGATCTTGTCTTGAACTGGTCCAGGAATGAAAGAAAGGGGGGAATAAGGGGAGGGGGGCTGCACAGTGACCACACATGTATGAATTCAAAGGGGGAGGGAGTCAGTTGACTGCGTCTCTGAAAAGGACATGAATTCTCCAGCAGTCATGCAATAAATAAGGTGTGTCTTCAGGAATACAATTCTTCCTGATGAAAGGTCATCCTAGGCATAGTTTTAACTGCAAACTCCATATATGTTTTTGAGGTTAATGCTGCTAAACTATTTTTTTATGAAGATGAACTCATCTAGAGTATTATACCAAAATCTTACTGTTTGCTTTAAAAACATGCACACCACCAGTCTAAGAGTGGCATTTTTTCAAAGCTGGTTTGCCTTTGCATCTGGATTGTATTTGCAGAGACTACAAGTGGCAGAAAAAATATTAATTATTCGCACTGACTATGCCTGTTACATCTGTTGGAATATTTCATCAATGCCACTCCCTAAAAACCGTAAATTCTTTTATTGCCTCAGTTCACCACTGTGTAAGGCAATATTGCACCTTAACTGTCTAGTTCTGTGTATTGTACTGTTCACTTTTATTAATTATTTGTATTCAGACATGAATTTTTGAGCAATGTTATTTAATTAAAATGGCCAAATAATTTATTCTACAGCTTAAAATCTCCCCAAGGGGAGATCATCATGAAGTATCTATTTTAAAGGATTGCTATTAAGTTGAGATACTATGCTTTAAGGCTTTTAGACCTGCCATCAGTTTCAGTTTTTGTTTTTATGACATAATTATGCACATGACCTTGCATCAATCTGAAAGTTTGCTCATATAAAATGAAATCTAGGACTGTCTTTTATTTTTACATTTCCTGTCTTGCTAGATGTGTGCTGCGAGCTGCCTGTCTTCCAAGTGCATGTTTCTGTAACAAGTTTGTCAGACAGTATGTAACCAGTTGTCAAACATGGACTGTTTTGAAAGAAACTGAACTGTCTGTCAACAACCAACTGTATGTTATTTTGAAAGAAACTTTATACAACTCATATTACTAGTGCTTGAGTATTATGCTTTGGAGCAAACCTTATTCCAGGCTCATCACCTGTCTCTGAATGCTGTTTCTGAGAGAAGCCAGCCTCAGGGAGCACTGGCAGGCTCCATGTGTATATTCGAAAGAAAAAATGCCACAAAGAAAATCAGACAACAGCTATAAATAGTACAGAATGTGTTCTGGTAGCAGGGTGACTGATTGTCTGACCTTCACTGAGGGTCAGACTGGCAAACTCTGCTGATTCCCGATGAAGCAGTCCAGATAAATGATGAGGAAGCACAACGTTTGCAGGGACTGGAACTACGTGGAGGTGATTCTGAACTGCCTTATGACACAAAGCATAATGGACTGGAAGCTGATAACACACCACACAATTGTTGCAATGTTATTAAAACTTAATAACAAATATAGTCATACTTATTTATATTCTTTTGTAGTACATAAATATTATAAATATGCTTGTTTCTTTCTACTGCCTTTTGCTTTTCCATTTTCGAGTTTGATCGTGTATCACGCATTATACCCTCTTATCACTCACTGTTACACATTTTGGTTTGAGAAGTATGGCATCGATAACATACATATAGTACTTGTGATAAGTATGACACCAATAACATACATGTACTGTATGTGAGAAGTATGACATCGATAACATATATGTACTGTGTGTACTGTATGGAGCGTGGTGATTATTCTCTGATGTCATAAAAAAGACAAACTAGGTAAGTGCTTTTGTAGTGAGAAATCCGATTTTAACAATTGTTAAGCACCCCTACTTAAGTTATTAAGATTGGGTATCTCACTAGGCAGTAAAACCTGTCAGTAATGGTTTGAAAATAATAGCAGCAGAATTAAAAGTTGCTTTTTTCCTACCTGTTGTGTGTGCCAGTCATCTGTCCCTGATTTTCTTTCTTTAAGGTGAAACAACTTGTTATGCTGTCTTTCTGATAGTGCTCACTAAGTGATTTACAACTTTGATAGCTGTCAAAACATTTAGGACAATTTTTTTTTTCTTTTGTAGCTAGTAGTACATCGAGATCCATGAAATACAAAGAATTATGATTAGGTCTCTAATTGTAATCCCCCATTATAAGTTCTCAGAATTGACACCAAGTAATACTTTGATTCAAGAGGTGAATGTCTTGGCATCCATGTATCAGAAACTAATTAAAGCAGTTATGATTGAAGACCCTATTATAATCTTCTGTGACAGGGGCTATTAATCATATACATAATTGGATGTTTCCCAGGAAAGGCAGGAAGCACAACAGGAACTATGTGTTTCTGAAACTTAATAACTCATCAACTCAGTCCTTGTCCACAGTGTATTTATTTTTTATTTACTTTAAGTCATATGGGACTCAAGTACTTTTCAGGTAAGAACGTGTGTTTTTGTTTGCTAAGCTCCTTGTTGAGATTCACAGTATATATGAAGGAGAACTGAAAAAATCAAACCTATGTCTGCATGCCTAAACTCAGCAAACAACCTTATCTCTCTCCACTGTATTACTGGTTATCTGTAATGGCATTACAGTTTTTGCCTTATTATACCTCTGGAGATATGATGCACAACAGGTACTTGAAAAATCTTTAGCACTATGTATTTCAGAGGATAACAAAAGGCAGTGAAAAAGAATGCTGGCATGGCCAAAGTGCTAAACTTCAGCACAAGAGAAATTAGGCTGTTCCAAGCAAAGTCATCATTGGACAGCCACAATACCCAAGGATTTCACACTTTTAACAACAAATTCTCTGACAGTGGAATTGCTCCCACACATGTAACGTTTATCTAGCCTCCCTGAAGAAAGTAAAAGATAGCTGTAAAGACTCAAGTGAGCTGCAACCTACAGCTAAATGGTCCTCATTCACATAACAGGTGCCAAAAACCTACCTGAGCTAATTGTTTAGTTTTCCTTGCAAGGACACAAAGTCTATGCAAGTCATTCTGAGATCCAACTCAATTCTTATAAAAGACTCTCTGCTTGTGTGCTTAGCTAAAATGAGTGAAACTGTTTCAGCGATTGAAAGGGTTAAATGAAGGCCTGCAAACATTTTTTTCATCTTGCAAAGCATGTTGCACTATAAAATCTGACTGCAGAACATTTGGCAGACCAGGAGACACTTATAAAGTAGAAAATAACAAAATAAAATTAGTGTACCTTTTACCTAGGTTAAAAAAAAATAACCTAACAAAAATATATAATATTACTCCAGCTGCAAAATATCCAATAGAGCAACAATTAGTATTACCCTTTGCTACTTAGTTCAAGTACCAGAACCACTTTACATTTCCAAGTATAATCCGGGAAATATCAGAACTAAATATAGGAAATAAACTAAAACGTATAAACATAACTTTTAAAATAAATCATATCTTCTTATTCCCAGTTAGGGGTCACCACAGCAGATCACCTGTCCGCTCATGATTGGCAGTGGAGTTTTATGGTGTCAAAGTTGCCAGTCCAGTGCCCAACCTTCCACAGAAGGCACACACATGCACACACTCATGCCTAGGGGCAAATTACTGTCCAATCCACCTACAACATGTCTTTGGGATGTGGGAGGAAACTGGAGCACCCAAAGAAAACCCACACGACCACAGGGAGGACATGCAGACTCCGCACAGAAGGCACACCAGCCAAGGATCAAACTGGAAAACTTCTTGCTGTGAGGCGGCAACGCTAACTACTGCACCACTGTGGTGTAAATATATATATATATATATATATATATATATATATATATATATATATATATGTGTGTGTGTGTGTGTGTGTGTGTGTATATATATATATATATATATATATATATATATATATATATATATATATATATATATATATATATATATATATATATCAAAAATGATAAAATTGGCAAAGCACAGCAGAAAAGCAGGGAAGAATGTACTAAAATGTCAATCCTCTTTTAATAAACAGTAAAAGGTAAGCACTTTCACAATTAAAAATTGCTTCATCAGACCTTACTAAAAACATACATCACTTCCTTTTATAACATCACACATTCAAATGAGCCAATCATAGAACATAAATTATTTAAAGAAACACATTCTGAAATTATATATATAAAATGGATAAAACATCATCATTTCTTAAGTTTCCTGTCCCTCAGTCTAGCAGTGATGGCTAGATGATCATTTAGCCCTTTGCCCAAATGGGCTCTAAGTTTAATAATCCATCTGAGTTCTTTATTCTCAGTGGTGTTAGAAATATCACCTAGTCTAATGCCCTCAGGCACCAACTCTAGTACAGTGAATTTAAATAAATGCATGTCTCCTGATTCCGCCATATGTCTTGGCTATGGCACTATATGTGTGTCCTTTCTTGTGACAGTATACATGATCTCTAATACGGTCACGCAGACATCTGTTGGTTTTTCCCACATAAAATGAATAACAATTCATGCAGTGAGCTAAATAAATAAGATTCTTACTGTTGCAGTTGGCATTAATAGAAAAGTGAAATATATTTCCTGTATCAGGGTGTTTAAAGTCAATCCCTACATATATGTAATCACAGAAGTTACAGTGGTCCCTTGTCCTGAGACTAATAATTCAGAATATGGCCCTGTCTTCATATAGCATAGCCTGTGTTTCAAGTTTTTCGTGTTCTTATACATCATCTGTAGTTTCTCCCCCACAATCTGGGCTATATGGGTGTCAGTTTGGAGAATTTTCCAATTCCTATGCAGAATATCCCTTATTGCCCCACTATCCCCAGTATATGAAAAAATAAATTAAGTCTTATTATCTGGCTTCTTATGTACCTTATCATATGTCTGGGGTTTGGAAAAATATAGTTTAGCTCTATCATTCCTCATAGCCTTAACATCAACTGCTGTTTTATGAATCTCATATTCATGATACCCCCTAGTGATGAAATAATTACTCATTTTATTAAATTCTTCATCCCATCTAGTGTCACTTTCAGTCAATCTAGAACAACACATTGCTTGACCCTTCAAAATATTATTAAATATATGGCCAGGGTGCATGCTAGTTCTATGGAGGTATGATGCATGATAGCACACAGCCTTCATTATCAATGCTCATTGAAATATCTAGAAATTCAATAGCATCTGCAGAATATTTTCCTGTGAACCTTAAAAATTCACTACTGTGATTCATATACTCAATCAGTTCTCATAGTTTCGATTCATCACCTACCCAAAAAATACAAAGGTCATCTACAAACCTTATATAGAATAAAGTATTCACAGGCTAAGGGATGTGTGAGCAAGCTTTGAGATTCCCATTCAGCCATTACCATGTTGGCATAGCTATTGGCACATGGTGTTCCCATAGCTAAACCTAACACTTCTCTATAATACTTCCCATTGAACATGAAAACATTGTTTTGTAAAATTATTTCAAGCAATTCACATATCAAATTTATATGCATTCAGAATAAGAGCTATTATGCTTAAGGAAACTGCTGACCATCATTATGCCTTGTGTATTGGGTATGACTGTAAACAATGAGGTTACATCATATGTTGCCATCAAGACACCATTCAAAGACTTGTCATAGCCATCAATAAAACAATATAAATCTTGTATCATTTGTTTCGTATCTCATAAAATACACTCATATTGTTCTAGTACTGATTTCAATTGCTTCTCCACATAGATAGATAATAGCTCAGTGAGCCATCCCCCACCTGCCACAATGGGTCTAAAAGGGGTTCTCTGTGGATTCTTATGGACTTTGGGTAGTCCCTATAGTGTTGGAATCAAAGGTTTTCAACCACAAAGTAACTAAATAATTCATTAGTCATCATGCCGCTAGTTACTTGTTGCATTATAATGCTAGTGACATACTCAATCATGCCATCAGTATCTGACAAATCAGTATGTTTATATACAGAAATATCATGCAGCATTTCAGGCATCGACTCAAAATAGAAGTCACTATCCATGATAACTATCTGACCCCCCCCCCCCCTTGTCTGCAGGTCTTATAACTATGGTAGAATCAGTTTCAAGTGGTGTTAAGGCTGTTTTTTCATTGACTGTAAGGTTATCAAGCCTCCTTTTAGTATAATTACGTCTATTTTTATCAAAATAGTTATAGAATTCTGCTTCGCATACTTTATAAAATGTGTCTAAGGTTGAATTATACTGTGGGTTAAATAAGCTCATTTTTTTAAACACAACAACCCTTGAAACATTTACAGTATTGTCCCTACATTCATTATTAAACATTAGTCTTAGCTGAATATTTTTCAGACTCAGTTTAAAGTCAATTAAGGTATCTGCCACATTCGCCGATGTGGCAGGAATGAAAGACAATCCTTTATTAAGCAAGTCGCATTCAAAAGAAGTGAGATACCTACATAAAATGTTCCACACTAAGTCATTTCTATGGTTGCCCACATTTTCTTCAGTGTATTTTCATTCCCTCAACCCTCTGGCCTCTATTTTGTTTGCCCTCAGTTGTCCAGTGAACCTGTAGACTGTTTGTGTTTCACTCTGAATGGTAGTGGCAGCAAAAAAAAAATAGTTGAAGAGGCATCACCATTGTTTTAGGCCTTACCACAGTTTCACTGATGGCATCCATACTTCCTGAACCCTGAATAAGTGCATCCCCTGTTCTGATTGGATCATTCTGGGATAGCAAACCTTCCGCAATAGGTGTTTCATATACGGAAGCATCATGTTGATTGGTAGGGGATGAAACCATATCAACTAATGGAACAACAGCAATAGGATGTAAAGTAGTCCCTCCTACTTGAAGAAACCCTCCATTTGGAGCTGTTGTCTGTGCATCATTACGCTGTTGTCCAGATGTAATGGAAAAAGTTTCTGACCTTTTCGGCCAAGTAAAAACATGACCCTTTTCAAAACACTTGTGTAACGTTCAATTTTATTTCTCTTCTGCTGCATTAATTTCCGCTCATAAATTCTACCATTCTCTACAGATTAAGTTAGATGTAAGTCAGCCCTTTCCAAGCCTAATATACCTTGAACAGCTACATAAATATTTTTTATGTCTTTTATAAGTTTTTCTTCAGCTGGCAAAAAATAGTCAATAAGAAGTCACATATATGCAAAGCTAGTTTCTAAATGTATCTGCGGCCATCTAGCTAATAGCTCTGAATGCAACTCACCACATGTAGACATGGTTAAGACTCTGAGACCTTGAGGGATGATTTTCAGAGTGCAGCATGATTAAATTAAATCATATACCAAAACCAAACTAGCTTCTGTGCAGCACAATAGAGCACAGGAAACATTTAATATGGAAGCATACTCTTGCAAACTAACTATTAAAAAAAGAGTACTTCTTTATGTAGTGGACTTCAACCCCTGAAGTGGGATCTCTGCCTCGATACTCATGGAACATATTCTATCTCCAAGAGTTGCTCAACCATAAAAAAATAGAATGCCATAAATTATTTCATATTCAGTACACTTCATTTCAGCTGCAACTTAATTCAATTCAATTCACCACCAAATATTCACAGGAAAGTCTGTCTGCTACCTGGAGTCACATGTATGGAACTCTGCACACACACACACACACACACACACACACACACACACACACACACACACACACACACACACACACACACACACACACACACACATGTCTATGACTGACATATGTATGCGCGCGCGCGTGTGTGTACAAAATAAGAAGTTATGTACTCACCATAACGTTCCATCTGAGTAGGTATCCTCATTTGTCTGCAACCTTTGGGATACGGATCCGATCTCGGATCCAAGCCGGCAACTTCTACCACAGCATAGATCCGAGCTCCTAGCTCTTCCCTTTACCCATAATCCCCTGCCAACCCTGACTGACTTCAGATCACGTTTGCCCGATATAACAACTGTTACTGTGCCCCAGAAGGGGCTTATCTAAGACAGATCCTAAACAGAATCATATAGGTCAGGGGGAAGGAGGGGGGATGGTTGCAGACAAATGAAGATACCTACTCAGATGGAACATTATGGTGAGTACATAACTTCTTAATCTGAAGTAGGCATTTCATTTGTCAGCAACCTTTGGGACAGAGTCCCCAGCTACCTGAATCCTGGGTGGCCGTTATGGAAGAATATACCGGAGCATTGCAGAGCCAAAGGACTCCCTACCTCTGGAGACAACATCCAGTTTGTAATGGCTGATAAAGGTATGAGATGAAGCCCACGTGGCTGTGGAACAAATATCATCCAAGCGGACCCTAAATCTAAAAGCCGCCGAAGTAGCGACAGCCCTAGTAGAATGAGTGCGGACTCCCTGAGGTGCAGGCCTTCCCGAACTCTGATATGCCAAGAGGATACAACTAGCTATCCACCATGACAGGGTAACTTTAGAAATTGATTTGCCTAAACTGGTTTTGGCAAAGGAGGCAAACAACTGGTCAGATTGCCTATGACCAGCAGTTCGATGAATATAAAAGCGTAATTGTCTGTGTACATCCAAAGAATGCAGTTTGTACTCTCCTTTGTTCTGATAGTTGGGAAAGAACACAGGAAGATTAATAGATTGATTAATATTAGCTTCTGAAGATACCTTAGGCAGAAAGGACAGATTGATCCTGAGGTAAACTCTATCCTGATGAAAGTCCAAATATTGCGGTTTAACACAGAGAGCCTGAAGCTCAGAGACCCTTTTAGCTGAAGTAATGGCCACCAGGAAGGCCATCTTCCAAGAGAGGTATTTAAGATCAACCATAGCCGCCGGCTCAAAAGGGGGGCTTGTCAAGGCCTGTAGAACCAAAGATAAATCCCATGGGGATACTACCTCCCTGACCGGAGATCTGAGAAAGAAGGTACCCTTGAGGAAAGCTTTACAGAGCTTGGAGGTAATTAGTGGGCCCGATTCATGCCCTACATGATAATGCGAAATCGCTGCTAGTTGTACCTTGACTGTAGAGCAGCTAGCCCCCTGATGAAAAAGGGTAGTTAGAAAATCCAAAAATGACGTAAGAGGCGCCGAGAAAGGATCTAAGTGATGGTGCTCCACCCAGATGGAGAAACTTTTCCACTTACTCTGATAGACCCTTCTGGTGGACAGTTTGTGAGCTGCTACTAGGATGGCTTTGACTGGTGAGGAGATTCCGAGAGTCCTTATCAGGAGTGGAACTGGAGCAACCAAGCCGTCAGCTTGAGGTTGACCAGGTTGAGGGTCGGAAGACCCAGAGGGTGAGTAATGAGATCCGGGAGGGGATCCAGAATCCAGGGTGGATGAATCAGATGAGACCACAGGTACAGGAACCATGTTTGATGAGGCCAGAATGGGGCAATGAGGATCATTTTGCTCCCCAACTGACTGGCTTTCTATAAGAGTTTCAGCATCATGGGCAATGGAGTGTAAGCGTAAAGGAGACCGGGAGGCCAAGCATGTACTAGAGAGTCTCTCTGGGACTCCTCCTGAGGGGGGATTAGAGCAAAGTAACTGTTGCATTTGGTATTTGAAGGAGAGGCAAAAAGATCGCAACAAGGTTGCCCCCATTGGGCAAATATTTGCTTCGCTACTAGAGGATTGAGAGACCATTCGTATGGGGTCAGAATTGAACAACTAAGCCTGTCTGCTAGGATGTTGGACCATCCCGGAATGTGCATTGCAATGAGAAAGTGATTGGTGGATATCGCCCATTCCGACACTCTCATGGCCTCGCGACAAAGAGGATAAGACCTGGTTCCCCCCTGTTTGTTGATGTACCAGACAACTGACATGTTGTCCGTTTGTACTGCAATCGTCCCAATCGGAAGAAGGTTGTGAAGTGCCTGCAACATCAAAAGCACCGCCCTCATCTCTAGGACATTGATATGCAAGGAGGTCTCTATGTCGTTCCACGTGTCTTGGACCGTTCTGCCTGAATAGTGCCCCCCCACCCCAGGCGAGAGGTGTCTGTGGTCACTGTGGTGACGGGAGGAGGCATCGTGAATGGTCATCCCGTGTGAAGGCTCGAGGACTGGAGCCACCACACGAGCGACCCTCTGCAAGCCCTGCTTAGGGGAATGGGATGGGACAGGGGATTGTGAGACAGGGACCATTGCACCTGGAGGAAGTTGGAGAATGGCCTGAACATGGAACCTCAGGTTCTGAAGCCGATCGGGAGTCAGGAAAGCAAGCATTAGTCTGGAATCCAATCTCGCCCCTATAAAATCTATTACCTGTGTAGGAGCCATAGAGGATTTGGCCATGTTGACAGTCAACCCTAGGCGTGGAGCAAGATTGAGGAAGTAATCCCTGCCTGAACAGAGCAGATGCCTTGTTGGGGCGATGAGGAGCCACTCGTCCAGGTATGGAAAGACCTGAATTCCCTGAAGCCTCAGGTGGGCCGCTATAACCGCCAAGACTTTGGTGAAAACCCTGGGGAATGAGGTGAGACGAAGGGGGGGGCCCTGAACTGAAAGTGACTGGCTCCCAGACAGAAGCGGAGGAACCTCCTGGAGCGTCTGCCCACAAGAATGTGATAGTATGCATCCTTGAGGTCTATCGAGCACATCCAGTCATTCTCCCGTAACAGGGGGAGAATAGATTGCAGCGTGACCATCCAGAGCTTTTCTTTGGGTACTGCCAGGTTCAAGAGAGAGAGGTCGAGGATGGACCTCAAGTCCCCTGTCTTTTTTGGCACCAGAAAGAACCTGGAGTAAAACCCTGATCCGAGCTGATCTGGGAGGACGGGTTGGATGGCTCTTTTTTGTAAAAGCTGCTGAATTTCTGTAGCAGCCACCTCCCTCTGATTGGGTGGTACGTCGGGGAGGCTTCTGGTTTTGGGGGTTACAATAAAGGGAATTTGGTAACCTCTGGATATGATGCGAAGCACCCAGCGATCTGTTGTTATGGACTCCCACATTGCTAGGTGCCTCGAAAGATACCCCCGACTGCCTCCAGAGTGGAGCAGCTGGGCAACCCCTCAGGGGTTCTGCGTGGGCCTCTCAGAGAAGGGTTCTCTGGACCCAAAATTTCTGGGACCCTCTCTGCCTCTAGGGCGGCGTCCTCCCTGTCCTCCTCTGCCATGAGAGGACTGGTTGTCCGGAGCAGACAGGGACTGATGCGATTTCTGGAACCACATCTTCTTCTGACCATTTTGGTTCTTAGAAAAGGACCTCTGTGGGCAGAGAGGCAGACTCAGATGGCAGACAACGTCTTCCCATCTTTCTCGCTCTGGACTAAAGTGTCGCGAACTGTTTTGCCAAACAGTGCAGAACCATCAAAGGGGGCATTCACGAATGACGCCTTAAAGGGTTCTGAGAAGTCACAATGTCGGAGCCAGGCTTGGCGCCTCATTACCAGGCCGGCTCCACCAGCTCTAGCGGCTCCTTCCATGGCGTGAGACAAGAGCCACATAGCGGTGTTAGAAACGGAATGTAGAGTGGACATTCGGGAGGAGTACAGCTGCTTGTCCCCTTCCGACATGGACTCTGGGGGGGAGGCAGCGTATTCTTTTATTAGATATCGCTGCATCCGGATAATGTGTGCCATATAGTTCAGCACCCTTATTGAGAAGGTTGCTGAACTGAAGGCCCGCTTCCCAAGGCAGTCCATCGCCCAAGACTCCTTGCTCGGTGGGTGGACCGCGGAGCTCTCCTGAGCCAACTCCCTCTTGGTGGCCACCGCCACCAACATGGCATCCACGGGGGGACCTCTGCTCCAGTGGGTTCTTTCTGCAGGGGGACTCAGGATCCTATCTGAGCACTTGGGGACTGGCTCTATAGTGTCCGGCTCCTTCCAAGCCCTTGTGGAGATAAGGTCCACTAGGGGGTCAGGGGGAGGGGACACCCAAGAGGTAGATGGCCATGCTTTGAACACCTCTAGGAATACGGACTCATCGGAGGAAGCCTTGGAGGCAGACCACCCTCCCCTACTCCTTAGCATTTCCATGATGTCTCCAAATGAGACATCCTCGGGGGGGTGACCTTGGGAAGCCTTCCCCTTCATCTAAGTCCGTATCTTCCGTAAGGGACTCGGGGGGAGTCCACGTACCTCCTCTTACACTTAACCTTGTGAGGAACCTCCTCGGGGGGGGGCTGTCCGAGGAAGTCTCACCAGCAATGTCATGTTCCAATGGAACACCCAGAGGCGCTGAAGCAGGCTGCCCCGAAGGCCGGGTAATGGGAGCCTGAACCAGCTGAGAGGGAGTGCAGGGGGGAGCCGAAGCCAGGACCGGAGGCCCGGATGCACTCAACAGTGCTCTGTCCACCACAGCGAAAGCCGAGGGGGAGCCGCCCTCGATAGGATCCGAGAGTCGACTCCCACTCGGATCCGAAGCGGGGACCGGACCCGGGGCCGAGACCATCGGATCCGAAGGACCCATGTGCTCCAACCGGGATGGAGCCGAAGTCACACCGAATCCCTCGGATCCGAATCTCAGTCCACGGCTCCGAGAGGTCAGATCCGACAAGCTCGAGGGACCAGTCGGAGCCGAAGTAACCAGTACTGTCAACTCCGACCCACCCCCGGATCCAATGCGGCTCGGCTCCGAACGCTCCGAACCCAGAAAGCGGGTCGGAGAAGGAGCGACTGGAGCAAAAAATGGGGTTGAGCTCCCCCCAGAGGGGGGGAGGCAAGAGCACTCCCATCTGCAGCTGGGCCTGGATGAACCTCCGCATCATCCAGTCCATGTCTGCATCTGACATGCTAAAAGTGGACCTCAAAGAGGCCACCGAGGCAGACCTAGAGTGCCGCCTTGATGACCTCGACGGGGACTGGGTCCCCTCCTCCTCGGGTCCTGGTGAGAAGCAAGGGGACCGGAGCCGAGGAGGAGGCGATCCAGAAGCTCTGGAGGGAGAAGCTCGTTTGGCAGGAGGGGCCGAGGAAGAGTCCTCGGCCTGCTGCTTATGGTGCTTCTCTCTCCGTTTGGCTTTCCTGGCCTCCCTCTCCTCTGGAGCTGAGGTGGGAGGTTGAGTCCCGACCTGAGGGAGGGAGGCAGGGGTGGCTGCCACCGAGGGCTGGGTAGCGGCCACAGAAGCACCAGAGGCCGGAGCCGAATCCGGGGGCAAAAGGCCCGCCAGAATCAGCTTCGACCTCCGGTCCTTAAGTACCCTGGGGTTGAATGCCATGCAAATCGTGCATCCCGAGGAGAGGTGTTCAACCCCAAGACACCTAACGCACCAGGTGTGGCCATCTGCCGGTGAAAGCTTATGGCCACACTTGGTGCACTTTGAAAAGATGGCTTTAGGGGCCTCCGACATAGTAGCACAGAAACACACTCACTAGGCCCCTACACACACCACAAACACACACTACGACCAGCGAGGGCAGGGAGGAAAAATAACCACAAATTAAATTAAATTAAGTTAAATTGAGAGAAATAAAAGGCTATGGGGCACCTAAACACTCGCTCTCACTCACACGAAGAAAAGGGGGTAAAAATAGAAAATTTTCTCACAAAACTTCACTAAGTAGCAGGAGCTTGAAAATCCAGCTTGTAGCTTGAAGCGCGGCAAACTAGATCTGAGGTCAGTCAGGGTTGGCAGGGGATTATGGGTAAAGGAAGGAGCTAGGAGCTCGGATCTATGCTGTGGTAGAAGTTGCCAGCTCGGATCCAAGATCGAATCCGTATCCCAAAGGTTGCTAACAAATGAAGTGCCTACTTTAGATCTGCAATTTATACTAGCAAAATTCAGAAAATGTAAGACATTAAAATCATGCTTCATTTCCCCCCAGCAGTTTGCACTGTACCCATTTTTGATTCAGTTTATAACCAGTTCAGCACTTTATATTTTATTTTAAAAAATTATTCGCACCTACACTATAGGTTCATAGGTTCATAGGTTTATACTAGGCTATCTGCCCTAAGGCATTTATAAGCCTAGCCCAAATTTTTGTGGCTTACGCCACCCCTTATATGAAAAAATACTGTGCCCATTAGTTTGTTGTGCCTCTGTCCAGCAGTGACACAGAGATGATTCCCGGGGTAAACCTACGATCTCCCATCCACAGGTCTAGATTTCTCTTGAACAGAGTCAGCGAGGTGCTCTGCCTCACATGGACCGGGATTTTATTCCACAGCATAGGGAGTCTCTGAGTGATAAATCTATCCCTCCAGCACGTCCTATTTATATCCGTGCTAAGGTTTAAGTCGCTTGCTCTAGTGGTTTTGGTGGATTTGGATTTTTGAGGTGGAGCATGTCCATTAATTCGGGTTGGACATGGCCTTGTATGTCAAGCACATGTCACCTCTGAGCAGACGGTATGCGACTGAATAGAGCTGGAGTTTCTTCAATCTGGCAGCATATGACAGATTTTGGAGTCCCTTTATCCTTTTGGTGAGGAACTTTTGGGGTCTCTCCAATTGCTGCAGATGTCGGGTGAGATACATCCCGAATGGGGCATTGTACTCGATCATTGGTCTGATAAGTGAAGAGTACAGGGGAACAATGACCTCACTAGATCTGGATGTGAATCCCTTCATGATCAGGTGGGCAATGTAGAAGGTCTTTCTAACCACTTTAGCAACGTGAGTGTCAAAAGAAAGGCCACTGTCAACCTGGGTCCCCAGGTCCCTGATAACCTCTTCTGTGCTTAGTGGATTGCCACCTATATGGTAGCTTGGGGTTACCTTGTTTTTCCTGAAGGGTATGACTATACATTTTTTGGTGTTTAACTTCAGGCCATGGCTCTGGCACCAGCTATCTGTTTCCGTGAGTCCCTTCTGAAGGATATCCGTGTCCGATGCACTTTCCACTATGGCGCCCAGTTTGCAGTCGTCTGCAAACTTTGTCAGCCAAAGTCCTCCCATGTTGGCCTGTACTTCTGAAAAGTATATGCCAAACAATAGGGGGCCAAGGACCCCTATTGTTTGGCATGTACTATGGGACTGTATAGGACTATATGGCATGTATAGGACTATGTATTCCAAATTGCCTCGACTTATCCATTTTATCCACTTTTCACATCTCATTTTAGACATATTGTCAAACTTTCCATTACACCATCATATCCACTCTTATTTTTGTGAAAACATTCATAATAACAGAGAAGGAGAAAAGGCATGATATGTATAAGAAAGAGTCATCTGCATTAATCACTACAAAAGATTGTTCATTTTACCTATCCCCTCAAATCTTTTTGGTGTACGCGATTGCATTTCTTTCATCTTCCTTCAAACTTTCCCATGGACTAATGCAATAAAACGTACATAACATTCTCAACTTTCTATATGTAGCAAATGTCCCACATTCTATTTTCCATAAACTAATCTAATCCACAGACTTCTTTATTATCACATTTCTTTTCCCTTTTCCTTCTTTCCACTTTTTCCACTTCTCTTCATATATTTAATTAGGACTCTCCTTAACTCATAATCTTATTTATTTTCTCTTTTCTCCCCTAACCAAAGCAAATGCAATAATACTAGCTATACTATAGGATTTAAAAGGTCCTCATTTCCATAACAGGTGCCAAAAACCTACCTGAGCTAATTGTTTTATTGATTTTCCTAATAATTGTACCTGCTCTTTATTTTATATAGTATCCCTCATTTAATAGGATTTAACTTACTAATTCAAATAAAACTATGTACATTCCAACATATTTTTAAAATTCCTGAGTAACAGACATCTTCTCTCAAAATAATCAACCCTACTTAAAAAGTATGAATGTAACAATCTCTGTCTAAATGACAACTATAATACCTTCCTAATTCCTGTACAATTTCTTACATCTTGCATCAGTTCTCCCTGCTGTTTTTCTAACCCTTCAGTTGCCCTAAATTATAATTCCCAACACCTTTACAGATTGCCTTGTAAAATACACTCCACCCTCTTTTGTTGTGTCTTGAAAAGCTTTACCTTTGCCTTTATTTAACTGCCAACTCACACTCTGCAACTCTTTCCTACATTATTATACATCATTTCTTTTTATCTTATTATTTTTTGCTATTATCACTAAATCTGCATAATTCGGTAGCACTGGAACTTTAACCCACTCTCTCATTTCCATGTTTAATATAATTGCTATTTTTTGACAATTTTCAATAACAGTATCCATTACCATGATAATAACACCTACTCACATGGAAACCCTGCTTCATCCCTCTTATGCTTGACTTTCACACACACTTAATAACTGGTCAGTCCATGTTCTGTCATACACTGACTGAAACCCATCCAGTATGTCTCTAAAATCTCCCACAGTACAGAACTTAAGAAGACTACATTAATCGCTGTTTGATTAAAGTGTCTTCAACCTACATACTTAGCATCTTTGTGTCCTACCAGAATGGGAATGATTGAGTTTCACCAAGGTGTCTTGTTTTTTGAGATAATGCTGTACTTACTCCCGGTAGGTACAGCTGCGTTTTCTGTGCAGCTATTATCATCCATGTATACAGTTTCTGTGGACAGTTCTGTGTATACAGTAGTGTTCCCAGGGTTTATGGGGACTTGAAATTTGCCAGGTTATCACCTAATAGTAGGAAGTTAGCTTTAGAATAGTTCATATACATTCCAAAGTTAGCTTGGATTCTAGGGTTTATTTTTACATTGAAGGAGACTATTTTGTGGTCTGACCTTACCAGAGAGGACTTTACACCAGGTGGTGTGCAGCATTCTCCCATATTAGTGAGGACCAGATCCAGTATGACTGTACCCATCATTGCCATATTGACAACCTGGTGCAGGGAGTTTATGTTTACAAATTCCAGAAATCTCTGTGTCTGCACAGTTGGTGTCATATACAATTGCCAGTTAGTTGTGGGGTAATTACAGTCACTCATGAATATGGTATTTAGGTTGGATGGTGTGTGTTTCCAGTAATCTTAAATACATGTCATAGAGTGGGAACTATAGTTTGCAAGGAAGTGATATGGGATTTTTCTTATGGTGAGTTGAATGTGGAGAAGCTGAAGTGCATCATCCTGTTTGACCAGCCTTGAAGTATATTTATTTATGTAAGTTAAGATACCTCTACCTTTAGTCCCTGTCTGTGTAGTAGCTGGTATAAATGTGTGGAAGGCATTATAACCTTGCACTGCTGGCATGATCTCCACACCTTTAAACCATGTGTCAGTGATGGCACAGATGTCAGCATTCTCTATGGTGAGGAAAGCTTGTAGTGAGTGGACTTTCTTATTTAGACTCTTACCATTGAGCAATAAAACCTTTAGATTTTCTTGGTTTTGATTTTCTATATCAGGAGTATTTTCAGTTTGGGATTGCCTAAAAAATGCACTATGGTTAGGACAATGTTATTGATAATATTTGAAAGCTTAGAGAAGTCAGGTGCAGACTGTTCTAGCAAAGCAGCATGATCTGTTGACCATCTCCTTCCATGTTGACAAATATTCCACTCCTTTAGAGTGACACCAGAAACTAAGCCAATTATTAAAGCCAGTCATCTTCTGTTCATATTGTGGCATTATCCTTGAAGAAGGTAGAATGCTGCTAAATGATAGCATCACACCACCCTGTACACATATTCCGAGAGCTCCATGATGTCTGCTTTTCATATAGTCTAGGGAGGTATGTGTCAGGCCATTTATACCCACGAGGACTATAACTGAGTCATACTGATACTTGTGGTTCAATGACCTGAGTGCATATGTAATATGGTGGATCCTAGCCCATGATAAGCAACTGACCATGACTATGACTTTTTCCTTAATCAGCCTAGTGTGAGGGACATCAGTGTCTTTCAAAATGGAGTCTCCAATGACCAAAATGTTGGGCTGTGTGGTGGCTTGTCTTATGGGCTAAGAAATAGAGGCTTCATGAGATGTGGCTATATGGGTTGATGTGTGTGCTAGTTTGAGAGAGTGCATTCAGGCTGATGAGGGCATTTGTAATGTGTGCTTCATCTACAATGTTTTGGGGGTTTAGCAAGATTACATTAAGTGCCTCAGTATATGTGGGTCAATGTGTCAACATTGTACTATGAGTGATGGGTGCAGTGTGTACTACTGACAACCTCATTGACATTAGCTGTGCATTTATGTGAGAGCTTTGCATCCAGTGACATTGTGTAAATGCATCTCACACATCAGCTTGTTTGAGAATTAGCTGTTTTTCAGTAAATATGCAGCAATTTCTACATTACCTCAGGATGCCCAGATCCACCAAGTTGATAATGGAGATAGTGGTAAAGTTCATAACCATGGCAACAGGCCCTTTTTTATTGATTAGATAGTTGTGGTATGAATATAAAGTAATGTCATGAGTATCTGGTTTGCAACTCTGGGGGGCAGTGTGTGTCACTGCACAAACTAGTTGCCCTGTGTGCAACTAGGTATTTGTGAAATCTTAAGGGGGTTTTACAGAACAAATGTCATCTCAGAGTGCCTGTGTCTATACAGGGCACTGTCAAACACTTGGAGGAAATAAATTAGCTTTGTCAAGAATGATTAAATGAGGGGATTCACCTAATTGGGTACAACTTCACACTGCTGAAATTCAGTGCCCCTTTCTTCTCCTCTTAACAGTAGTAAAACAGTAGTACTAATCTCAAGATGAGAAGCAGGCCAAAGGCTCTTTGGTGATCAACTTTCTTGTCTCAGAAGATGCAGGGATTGGTAGGTTTGTTGTAGCCTTTTCCTGGAAGATGACTTGAACAACCAGACCAATAAAGAAGGTACCACACAGACACTCACTGCCCAATCAGAGACAGTAAAGAATCAATGGATTCTGCTTCCTCTCTCACCAAGAACAAAACAGTAGATCAAATTCCAAGTTGGCACCCATGAAGCCATTATCAGGCCTTCTGGTGATCAGATGTCTGCAGGAAATAATTTCCCTCTGCTCCTTCTCTCACCAGGAAGAAAATTCCAAGATGACTACTGACAGGCAGAAGGTGGACCCTCCAGTGGTTAGTGATATTGGATCAGATGTTGCCGATTTTAAATGTTATAATGGAAAAATGGGTTGATATCCTAAGAGCTGCAGTGTGTGGCTGTGCACTAAGCAGCTGGATATGAAAAAGAGAGTAATTCAAACTTTAGACGTTTAAGATTATACCTACTAATTTTAAAAGAGTAGTTAGTATTCTGGCTATATGGAACACAGCAGGAGGGCCAATACATTTAAATTGCACATTGCATAATGTCATTACACATCCATTCATTCATACTGTAACAAATACTCTTAGCTACTTTAATATATTCTTATAAAAACCATACCCAGTACCATTTGATGTTTTTTTAATACCTCTGCTAATTACTATACAGTAACTTTCTTTTATACTATCTTACTCTCCAAAACTTGAAGAGCCTAAACTTTCTTTTAATATTTCTACCCCATACTAAAAATGTCCCTAACTTCATCTATTATTACCATCATATCTTTCTAACCATAGCAACAGTTTTATTTCTCCCCAATCATATAACAAATGTTTTTGTCAGCATTTTTCCCTTTTTCCCTAAAAA
The DNA here is from genome assembly GCF_019279795.1 of Protopterus annectens. Lineage (NCBI taxonomy): Eukaryota > Metazoa > Chordata > Ceratodontiformes > Protopteridae > Protopterus > Protopterus annectens. The sequence goes on along the minus strand of NC_056741.1, from coordinate 1,742,597,580 downwards.
GGGATAGTTCTGCATTTTACTTTGAGGTTAAAAAAAACTTTTCCAGTTTTGTTATACTCTCATGACCCCCTAATTCTTGTTCAAATTTTAAGCACATTTCTGTATCCTTATAGTATACTTTTGTAGGCTTCTTTTTAAACACCACCCATCATTCTGATAATATGTTATAAAATGACCTCAAAGATTTGTGGTCTTCACATAATGGCAGTGCTTTTTCCTTGAAATCATTCGTCTCCAGTGCCTTAGTCATTTTATCATTTTATCCCTTCCTGATTTTTATATCCTGTTCTTCATCCCTTCAGCCATAGTTCTTCATAGCCTACAAAGCATGATTCTAACATCTCCCCTTTCATTTCTTTCAATCCTTCCGACATTAGAATGGAATCGGTTTTCCTGCTATTTTCTTTCCTTTCCTATGTATGATCTACCATACTTCATAGTTTCCTGACACACTTTATGTTGCTATTAATATATCCTAATGTCTCTCTTATATTACAATTAAAGTATTCCACTATCACAATTTCCATATTCACAATAATATAACTTTCTATTTTCTCAGGAAGTTTAACTCTAGCCCCACTAGCAGACAGTATAAGCATACTGTATCTCTAATTCTCTGTTTTATTTTGATATCACAAATTAAAACGCTAGCTAATACTCCCACAGTCATTTCCAATACTAAATGTTCAGCATGATCTCCATTCTTGAACACACATCCTTTCAATGGTATGTCCCCATAATTTTTCCATTTATTCTCTCTGTTTGTCTCTAAAGTCTTAATATCTTGTAAACATGTCTCACCTACCTGTATCTTGCATTCCATTCATACACCATCACTGTCCATTGCATTTACTGAAACAAAATATAAATTATTTGTTTCCTTTCTTGACAGTTTATTCCCCATAAACTGCTTTCTTTTTCTAACTATTCCCAATAGATGCTTCCACCACACTACCACTTTTCTTTCTCTTTTCATTTAATACTTTATACGGATTTTGCATTTCCACATGAACTTCTGTGTCTTGCTCTGAATTTTATTGTATAGCAATACTTCTTCACTACCCACATTTGATTCAACACTAGCATCAGTGCTTGTAACATTTTCATCTGCCCATTGGTTTTCTTAAATAATATCATTCTGGCCATCGCAAGCATAACTTTCTTCATCCTTTATCTATTTTGTTTACGTATTTCACATTTTTTCCCCATTTCCCATTTCTCCCTCTATCTCATTTTTTGTCTATAATTGAAAGGAAGGGCCTTCACTTCTACACTTACACAACATTTTATAGTCTTTCACTAAATGTTCATATTCACCAAAATATGAACATCTCCTTTATGGACACTCCTAGAATGCTTAGAGCTACTGTAAAACCATCATTTTTTTGTATGTCCCTAATATTGTACAAAGCATTTCTTTCCATTTGCTCTCCTCACTCATGGTAAATGACATATTTCTATTCTTTGATACACACATTTAATGATACTTCCTAATCCACAATACAAATAGTCCTCTCATCATTCATTTAGTTAATTGAATATACTTCAGCACAGTTCTCTTTAAATTAGTCACTATGTTCTTCCTCATTTGCTTTTTGTTTTAAATTGGACCTCCATTTTATAATCACTCTGTTAACTGTATGACTCCACATTTTAAGTTTGTGTACTAGACCCTGGGCCGGATTCACGAAGGCTTGCACGGAGTCTAAGAGTAGAGTAAGACTCCATGCAGCCAACATGTCTGTCGAGCGATTCAGGAACAGCCGGCAGGGGTGTGCAAGAGAGCTCCTAAAAACGACTCTTACATGGACAGGGTTAGGTTATGCAAATTACCTCATCTGCTGCCGAAAGCTATTTAAATGAGATAAATTTGCGATCCAGGAAACCCTAACCTGTCCGAGTAAGAGTAGTGTTATTTGCAGAAATGTACTCAGTTGTCAGCTGAGTACCGTTCTGCAAATAGCAAAACGGAGCCGTGACAGCTCCAAATAAAGGGTGCATCCAGTTGAGGAAGCATGCCAATGGCCAAATATATGGCCATTGGCATGTTTTCCCGTTACAAAATAAAAAAAAATATATATTTTTTTTTACCTCGATCTCCGATGTTTAAGCATAGCGCAGCACCGTGCAAACGTGCTGTGCTCTAAAAATCAGAAAACCAAAAAATAAAAGGCACAAATAGGGAATTTATTCAAAATATTAATCTGCATGCAAGTGAATGGCAGGCTGAAGACAACATGGCTACTGAGTAGAGGTTGCTAAGGGGGGAAGCTCAGTCTGAGAGATGTAACTAAGCATTAGTAGGCAATCCTATGCAAATGAGGATAAGGATAGTGAATCCCAATATTCCCTGCTACGTGAACCATGTCCCACGAGTGTAAGAGTAGGAAAAGGGGAGTAACAGAGTAGGAAATGGGTGACATCATGAGGGGGTATGTATGAAAAAGACTGTAAGCTTATTGGAGCAGAGTGGCATGTGGCTGCTGTGAGTTACTCAGGACTAAAAGAGGTGTGTCTACAGTTGTCTAAACTGAAATCAAGAAACTGAAGGTGTACGCTATGGCTATCACTAAAGTTTTTTGCAAAGCTGCTTACACTGTGGGCGTGAGTGTGCGCGTGTGTGTGCGCCTGTGTAAGCCTGTGTAAGGCCGTCTAAGCAAGTATACATGAATGTGCACCCGCCTAAGCCCGTGTAAGCCTGTGTAGTCCTGTGTGCACACGTGTGAGCATGTTTGCGCTTGTTTACACGGCGCTGCCCCCTGTGGAAACAGAAATGGGTAAAGGAAGGAAAGGAAGTAGTAGAAAGTTAACCAAGGAGAACTAGCAGAGCTGCCAGGTGAAATCAATCAGAATCAGCCAATTACACAGGCAGTACACTAGCTCAGCCCAGTCCAGCACCTAAAACTCTGCAAACAACATTCCCCCATGTTTTTCTCAGAAACAATGCAACACTGCAGTCAACAAAGAGAAGTGAAAACTTAAAAAGCTTAAACTGAGACATAAAAATGTTAGGGACTGCCATTCCTGTTATAAGGCAACATGTGTAAGATGCTGAGGGTGGTGCCATTGCGAATGCTGCTGAGCAACCCACAGTGAGGAGACAGAGAAGAGTGTACAAACCCAAGGTAACCTACCAGGGGCTACATGAGCTGGAGATAGTGGAGCGCTATAGAGTGGACAGAGAGCTCCTGCAGCAAATTGTTGAGCTGTGCAGGCCACGCCTCACACATAGAACCAACAGAGGGGAACCCATCCCAGTGGAAACCAAGGTATGTGTTGGCCTAAGAATACTAGCAACAGGTACCTTCCAGAGACCAACTGGTGATATGATGGAGATTTCACAGGCATCAGCATCAAGGGTATTGCACCAGTTCCTGAATGCCATGTCAGCACATGTCGGTGATCATGTATATTTTCCCAATTCCTGTGAGATATTGGCCAGCAATATGTGTCTCTTCCAGCAAATAGTGGAATACCCTGAGGTAGTGGGTGCAATTGACTGCATGCACATACACATCAAAGCACCAGCTGGTGAGCGGGTTAGGGCCTACATCAACTGCAAAGACTTCCACTCCATCAACTGCCAGGTCATGTGTGATGCCCAGGGCATAATACTGAATGTGTGTGCTGGCTGCCCTGGAAGCTCCACGATTCCCATATCTGGCATCTGTCGCAGCTGTACCAGACATTTGCAAACGGGGACATCCCTGACGGTCACCTAGTAGGGGATGCTGGATATGCACTGGAGCTGTGGCTGATGACACCCATCAGAAATGCACACACACCTGAACAAGAACACCATAATGAGGCACACACACAAACATGAAATGTAATTGAGTGTGTGTTTGGGATGCTCAAGTCACAGTTCCAGTGCCTGGACACATCTGGTGGAGCCTTGCAGTACTCACCAACTACATGTACCCAAATTGTCATGGTATGTGCCATGCTACACAATCTGATCCTGTGAAAACAGCTGCAGCAGGAACAGCATGGGGCAGGGCCAAACAGCCCCCCACCATTGCCAAGGCCTGCACAGGCACAGCGTGACTCAGAGGAGGAACAACATGAGCCTGCCCCAGTAGGCAGAAGGAGGCATGCCCAGTATGCCTTGTCCTTGGCAAAGAGGCAACGCATAGCACATACACTGGCTCAGTAGGAACCCTGAAAATGATACCTCTCACTGACTCGCACATAAAATAAAAGGGATGCCCAACTTGACACTACCTGTTTCCAAACATGTATAGGGAGTGTAGTATGTGCATCCGACATAGGCAACCCTGCAGCACCACCTGAGGCATGATTGCCATGTTTTATGCAATATAAAGCAGTGCTAAGCAGCTTTTACCAATATGTAGTATATGTAAACAAAATTGCTCGTGCAATGTTGGCCAAGGTCGGCTAAAGCTGAGCAAAGTCAGTTAAACATGCTCATATCTGCTTTACTGTACCTTAATCAGTCTGGTCTGGCCAGCATGAAAATAAAGAGCAGTGACAGGGCTTGAACCCAGGATACTGTACATTATAGTCACAGTACTGAACCACTAAGCCATGATAGCATTACAATGGTGCACACACAGCAGGACAATTGTACACTAATGGAAACACAAAACAATGCTGTATCATGCCCCTAATGATGCAAATGGGTAACCTCACCCACATGCCTATGCAGACAGAGAACATCAGGCCAGGCATTGTGATGTGGGTTGTGTAGGCTATGAAGTCGCAAGCTAATATATGTGGCAATGGATGCTAAGACCTGTAGTATACTAGTATGCCTCAAGCCAGTATGATAGGCAACAGTACAGACTGTAATGGTGTCCTGTACATAGCAGTGCAGGCACAGCAAATGTGTATAAGTGTCAGGTGAAACCCACATCCTATGTACAACCACAGTAACAATCCGGTGTACCCACTTTAGAAATGTACAAAGAATAGCTGCCCCCCCTGTATGCAGAAATGTTGATAGGTCTATGCAAAGTGTCTCATGGAAGCCCTGCAGGCACAGCATGATCCCTGTTGATCTATGACACAAAGGTGAACCCTGCTGTAAAAATACACCTTGATTTACCATACACATATGGTATAAATGTGTATACTGTGCATGCTCACACACTCCAACAAATGTAGTGGATTTCAATCTGCATCACACTGAAAGGTCATACTGGGCATGCTCACACACTTAGGCTAAATATGGATGTGATGATAAGGGATCTATGGACAAACTTGTATAGTCATCTCTACTTCCAGAAACACATTCACAAAGTGGTCTGACAATCCTGCTATGTGTACACACAAACTGCCAAGGTCTGTGCATGTAGGTCAATGGAAGTTGCCACTACTCATCAGTCATCAGAACTGTCAGAGACTACCACAACACACTTGCGAGGAATCTGACTAGGCACGTTCATCAACTAGAAAGAACAATGAAGAACATTAACAAGAGGATTACTGGCCTCAAATAGTTGTCCCATGCAACAAGAATGAATGTAACCCAAGTTGAACTCAATGACATACTGTCTACACAGCAGATCTCTGCCCAACAGACAGGTCCATGTCATGGTTACACTCAGATCTGTTCTGAGTTACAGCTCAATGGCACTAAATGTACAGAACCAACTGATATTGCAACATCCTGGCAGATAGGATCAGTGTTAACTTTACTCCCCTCTCACCCATGAAAGACCGCATGTCTATAATGGAAGCAAGTTGCTGTCATCATGACTGCACAGGTAAAAAACACTCTTCAAAGCCAGTATCACAGCAGCCATGGGACTAGATAACTTCCCAGGCTGTGTAGTATCTACTTCCCTGAAGTAAACATTAACATGGAGGTTCTGTGGCTACTGACATTTCCAGAGGACTGCAAACTAGGAGCCATCATTGTAAACACTAAAGATGTGGACATCCTACAAAAGGGCCTCACTGAGACAGATGACTGTTGTCCAAGCCATGGGCTGTAGCTCAGTGCCAAAAGGTGCATTATCATCACCTTTGTTAAAATCTCTGTAGCCAAGAACTACAACATAGGTGGTAGTATACCTCACACTTTAAGTGTGACAAGAGACCCTGGGTCACGGGTGAACAGTGGACACAACTGTGATAAGCACATTCCCACAGTAGTCAGGAAACCCTCTTATGTGGCACACCTCATCACAAAATGTGTCTCATGCAGAATAAAAGAGGACATTGTTCCCCTGTACTCACCACTTACTAGGACTATAAAAGAGTACAACACCACTGTTGATATGTACCTCACAAGACAACTACAACAACTGGAAAGCCAGCAGCAATACCTCACAAAGAGCATCAGTGGCCTGAAATACATGCCATACACAGACCATCGCAAAATGCACCATCTGTACTCCCTTGCATATCACCTACTCAGAGGAGTTCACTGCATAACATCCAAAGCTATGTCAAACATGCAGCTGTTGGATATGATCCACGTAAAACACTCACAATCACTCTGACCTTTGGACCCAAGACCACGAGTGAAATACAAAAGGAAGTGGTGTACCCATTTACCTTATGGATATCCACACCTCCAGGTTACTGCCACAGCATGAGGCCTTGGAGACCATGCAAGTGCAACTAACATTGGGCAAAGCTGCCCATCAGATTGTAGCTGAGTCAGGAGCCTCACTCAGTATTCTGGAGAACAATGCCAGATATAAAGGTCCTATCAAACACCATTATATGAGGAGATTACAACTACCCAAACAATGAGTGGGTGAATTAATCGTATACAATGTCCTTTGCCCAATGTGTCCTAGAGTTAAGAAACTCTAACACCCTGGAACAGCTGGTCAGCACGCCCACTAGAGGTGACAACATACTGGACATGATCATCACCAACATGGGGTACCAGTGTTCCACAACAGAGATAAACCCCTCGCTGGTAATATCAGATCATTAAGTAATCACACTGGACATCCACATCCCGCCCCCACACCCAGTCAATGAAACCACTGTGAATACATTTTCAAAAGCAAACAGCACACTTCCCAAGACCAAAGTGAAAAGTCCCAAAGCCCTCTTGCTATAGGATAATGGTATACAATCTGCCAAATCATTTACAAGTGCATCCTATGAGCAACTACGGGGATGCATGGATTGAGACATCACAAATAAAACCAAGATGCACTCCTCCAAAAATAAGAAAACAATCTGGTGGTCATTGCCATAAATAAGCTAGACAACAGAAGGAGGAAACTAACACCTGATAGAGCCAACTTCACTAAAGGAAAGGCATCACTGATCATTATTAGGATGAAACAATGATCACTCATAAAATAATCCAAGCACAGTTTCTAAAGACAAACTGCCAAGGAATGCAAGAATAACAACCACAAAGCCTTCTGTAGCTATATCACACATGTAGGTGTCAACTTCCAAATATGCTGTCAGCTACTGAAAAAGTAATGACATACACCAAACCAACTTTCATTGCCCACACCCAGGGGGACAAGTGCAGTGTAAACTCCCCCCCCCATCACCCCCAAAAAGGCCTATGTTGATCACAGAAGGATGCAGAGACACAGATGTCATGGACATGCATGTAAAGACAGCCCTCACCAAAGCTAAGAACATAGCATCAATGTGACTGTAAGTTGTCCCAGGCTGGGTCTTACACTAGGCCCACAAGGAACTACACCCTCACCTACATTCACTGTCCAGACTCAAGTGTATCACAGGCTATGTACCCAAAGAATGGCATACACTAACAGTCATCCAGCTCCACAAAGGGTGTGCCAAAACAGAACCTAGAAACCATTGCCCAACATGTGTACTCAGCCTGGTCTACAGAGCTATTGAGCAAATTGTCATGGAACCCATACACTGAGACATTGGAGATCTCTAGACACTGGACTCTACACAACTTCGCCTTGTTAAAGGCATAGCCTGGCTCCCAAACCTAGTTGACTTATTTAAAACAGTTACCGTGAACATAGATGGAGGTGAAAGTAGTCCACACAGCCCACCTGGACCTCACTAAGGGCTTACTACACCATTCCCCACTCTGTCATCATGGACAAGTGTACCAGCTTGAACATGAACAGCTATGTCACAGGATGGGTGGCCAAGTGGCTCAAAGATCAAATACACATGTTCATAGTTGCGGGTGCCATGTCCAACTCTAAGCCAGTCACACATGGCATCACACAGGTCTTGGTGCTGGGACCCCACCTGTTCAATCAATACTGCTCAGAGGTACAGGCAAGCATGGCAGGTGTAAAGCTGAACAGATTTGCAGATGACTAGAAACTGTGGTCCATAATTGACTGTACAGCTGACACAGACATTCTCCAGAAGTGTCTTACAGAGACAGATACCTGGTGTCAAAACAATGCCCTCAAGCTGAATGGCAAAGAATGCATAGTCATCCCCTTTGGGTAATACAAAGTGCACACAAATTATCACATAGGTGGTAATCCATCATGTACGGAGAAAGTAATTATGGCCCTGGGGACACAGGTAGATAGTAAACTCACCTTTGATGATCCCATGGCCAAAGTGTTTAGACATTCGTTCAATGTAGGCCATCTAATGTCACCTAATGTAACACACTTCATATAGTCTGATGATGTTACCATCCTACAAATATACCTGTGGAAGAAAAAAACTCCCACTGATATGTATAGTGTGTTGTGTTAATGCATGCTTCTCTAGTATCATGAAGTAGTTAGGTAGGGGGTTTGAATCCTGCACTTGGCAGCTGTTTGTGTGTGTGTTCCCCTTGGGAAAGAAAAACCTTTTAGGAGAGTAGTGAAACACCTCAAAAGTGGTAATCTAACCTTTGTCAACTCTGATGATGTCAGCATCCTACAAGTATACCTGTGGAAAATAAAACTCCCACTAATCTTTATAGCGCATCATGTTAATGTATACTCCTCTAGTATCATGAAGTAGTTAGGTAGGGGTTTGAATCCTGTACTGGTCAACTGTGTGTTTTAGTGTTCCCCTTGGGAAAAACAGCCTTTTAGGAGAGTAGTGAAACAACTCAAAAGTGGTAATCTAACCTTTGTCAACTCTGATGATGTCAGCATCCTACACGTATACCTGTGGAAAATCAAGCTTCCACTAATCTGTCTCATGTGTTGTGTTAATGCGCACTCTTCTAGTCTCATGAAATAGTTAGATAGGGGTTTGAATCCTGCACTGGGCAATTGTGTGTGTGTTCCCCTTGGGAAAGAACAATCTTTTAGGAGAGTAGTGAAACACCTCAAAAGTGGTAGTGTAACCTTTGTCAAGTCTGATGATGTCAGCATCCTACAAATATACCTGTGGAAAAGAATGCTCTCAGTAACCTGTATAGCATGTCATATTAATGTGTACTCTTCTAGTATCATGCAGTAGTTAGGTAGGGGTTGGAATTCTGCACCGGTCAACTGTCTGTGTGTGTGCGTGCGTCCCTTGGGAAGGAACAACCTTTTGGAGAGTAGTGAAACACCTCAAAAGTGGTAATCTAACCTTTGTCAAGTCTGATGATGTCACCATCCTACAAATATACCTGTGGAAAAGAGAACCGACAGTAATGTGCATAGCGCATTGTCTTAATGTGTACTCCTCTAGCATCATGAAGTAGTTAAACAGGGTATTGAATCCTGCACTTGGTGAGTGTATGAGCTGTATGTGTGTGACACTGTTGGTTAATGTGTTGTGGGTTTTGCTTTTACCACTGTATGACATATCAGTATGCATTGCACATATGAGCTAGCTATGTGTCATATACATAGCTGTACATGTTATCTCAGTGATTGCATGTGTGGGAACCCTGCATTCTCCAAGAACACAGTTGTCATCTTTGCCAGAGTGTTATGCTGCTTCCCAGACCTTAGGTCACGTCTGTATGCTTGTGACAAGGCCAGCCACTGAAGTGATTCCTGGCCTATGTCATCTGTGTCACACAAAGTCATTACAATTCCTATTGGGATGTGTGAGTGAGGGTCTATGGCCGAGGTATATGTCAGACCTGTTCAAACGCAGCAAAGTCTGTCCATGATGACTATTCATAGGTATAGAACAAACCATGGATATGCATGCAGACCCCTTATTGCTTATGTGATCCACCAAGGGATTCCAAAATACCTTTGGAAATGTGATTAACAAAGGAGCGATGACATAACACTTGGTTGCATGTACACATCGGTACCTGTTCATCATGCTGGTGGCTACTACCTATGTGGTACTGTGGGGATAATATATTCCTTAAAGATGGATGATTATGCTTAGTTTGGCTTATAGCTTTACAGCATGGGTTTGACAACAGGCATCTGTTTGTATGATACCCTTGTGGAGTATGTGTTATTATCTGGAGAATGCATTATAGGCCACAGTATGCATTACCAGACGTGGACGGACATATCCCTACTGTGATTGCTTGCACCTAAGAGAGCTATATGGCAAACAGGAGTGGTCTCAGTAATGGGTGCAGGTGAATACCATTGGTTACTGGCATTGTATAGTACCTGAAGGATCCAAATGTTGCTATGTGTCCTACATCTGTGTGTCGTTTGTCAAGACATCATCTAACGACTGGTTATGGTCAAGCTGTTGAAGTGATGTATACCACCAGAATGCAAAACAATGACAGATAGTAAAAGTATCACCCACAGCACAGTGTCAAACCATGTCATACACACATGTGTAGTCAGGTTCGGGAATGTGTGTAGTACAAAGCATACTGGCCACCAATAGAAATGATGGAGTGTTACTGTGTAATACAGAGCATGCCACCCTGGGCATGTGTCCACTATGCACGTCAATGCAGACAGTGCACCTCCACCATGTTCAGAACTGTACACCTGCAAATCTGTGATACACACATCCCACACATACTGTCCACTCTCTAACACATGCTGCCAATACTGCACACATCAGCCAAGTGGCACGTGGCCAGACAATACACAAATGGAACCAACACTGGTGTAAACAACACTACAATGACAATCATAGCTTTAATGCATCATGCCTGCTCAGCTACATCTTCAAGCATATCATTACACTCTACAGCTGACAACATGCTAACATTGCTATACTGCTATATAGACACCCTGTGCATCAGCACCATGGTAGCCTGTTCCTGCATCGATGTTACAGATGACAGGAGGAGGCACAGGTTTCATCATATGCACAGGGTGTGTTGTTGGTTCGCCAGAGGCCTACAGTGAGCCATCCAATTGACATGTGTGTGTGTGTGTGTGTGTGTGTGTGTGTGTGTGTGTGTGTGTGTGTGTGTGTGTGAGGGGCAAGAATACTGTAATGGGCCAATGTTGTTGCAATGTGTGTGTGTATGTGTTAGCCCTAGGTGTCTGGAGTATGTGTGTGTCTACATGCACACAGTTCCACCATGTGGCTGCTATATACGGGTATTTGTGGGACAGCCATAGACTGTACCTGTAAGGCTTTACAGATCACCATCTCTGGCCATGGATATGGTACCTGTGCCTGGCAGGGGTGCTACTGACACTATCAGGTACTAAGCCAGACTGGGTACTATCCCCAGAGGTGGATGGATGCACATTGGACACAGGTCCCTGCTGGGACTGTCCAGAGCCATGTGCACATGGTCTTGTAGGACATTCTATGGACAGCCCTCCCCCAACATTGCTGGGGCTGGTACTGGCACTACGAGAGGGGCTGTTGCTTGAGGGACGTCTGCGGTGACTGCCAGCTGCTGATGTTGCTGGCATACGTCCACGTCGACATCTCAACCATCCCACACTGTCCTGACACATGGACATGACATTGTGGAGGACATTTAATGTCTCTCCCCAACGTCTATCAGTGATCTCAGTGTAATGTCGGATGGCACCTGCTAGGTCACGGATACTGTCAATGACAGCAGTGTTATGGGCCCTCTGTGCCCTTAGTCCCTGTCTGGTGTACCGCTCCATATGTGCCTGTGCCTCCATGACAGCCTGGAACATGCGTGACATTGTCAGACCTGTGGCACATCTGCCAGTGGCATGATGAGCAGCAGTGCTCCTACGGGAACCCCTGGACATCTGTCTATGTGGTACCCTTCCAGACATCTGGGTATGGCTGCTGTGTTGGGATGCATGTGCCATGGATACCACACTGTCTTGGCCAATGCCAACAGTACGCTGTCCCTCAGCTATGGGCATTGGTGATGGATGTATTGGCAGTATGACTGTATGTATGGATGGGGTGGACAGCTGTGTACTGTCAATTGGTGGCCCAGTGATAGGCCCTGGCAAACACACCTGTGCCTCAACACACCGATCTTCATTATCACTATGTGGCTCAGTGACATCAGTTTCCCTGCTACAGTGAACCAGCCCTAACACAGCACCTGTGGGAGGAAGACAGGAAACACACTTTACGACCTGTACATGATGTCGGCACACATGAACACATGTGTTCATGAACACATGAACACATGCACACATGCACACAAATACACTCCTCACTACAGCAGCAGATACCCACACACACCATCAGCAATCCAAAACATACTTAATAGTGGTTGAAGGTGGGTTACAGTATCACAAGGCAAACAGTCATATCACACATGTCAGCATGCAGAAGGTTTGTTGCTCAAGACCATGCAGTGCAAGTGTAGACAGCCCGTGTTAATAACAGTATACATGGCTTTGATGCATGTCTGCTGTTGTTCAGTGATTGGCCTCACAGCCACTCATTACATGGGTTTGTAAGGTGCCCAATAGGGAGCATTGACTAACATGAATGTGTTATGTGTTGAAGAGTGTCGCACAGCCCAATGATAGGCCTCTACCCCTCAGGTATATTATGTGTGCTGTGTGGATGACATGTGGGATGCTGAAGTGTGACCTTACAGCGGGTGTCTGGATATGCTATGTGTAGCATGTTAAGGTGTACTGCGTATGACACAGTTGTGTATGCTGTGTACATGTGTATCAACTATGCCTATCCAATGTCCAGTACAGTGTTGCCACAATTGTGTGTGCTGCTTTGTGTATTGCATGTCATTGAGGCAGCTACTGTCATTACTGAGATGTGCATAGTCTCACAGAAAACATGCACAGCATGCATTATGCGTAGGTGTGTTACATGTACATGGCCTACACCTCACCTATGACATGCACATTTCATTAGCAATATTAAAATTATAACACACTCACCAGCTTCGACTGGCTGCCTTGCTGTCACACCAGAGGGACCTACAAGAATATGAGACAGTTCGTCAGTGGCCACAACTGTGCCATTGCTACGGTGAGTTTGCTAAAGTACATTAGTACAACAGTCGATAGTCAAAGGCGTACAGATTATATTCCAAATATCAGTATTGCACAACACTATGCAGCACAACTGCTAAACACACAGTACACATGTCACATATGCATAATCTACCAATACAGATTACAGTAGTCTACAGATATGTCATATTACCGACACGCTCCATGTCAACATGCTGGGTGGCTCCGGCCTCCATGATGATACATGTCAGTTGCTGTTCCTGTAGTTGCCCAGGAGCCACCACACTTAGGAGCAGCTCCTCCACTCTGGTGAGGGGGGATGAATGGCCACCCCACCACCTGTGGCAAGCTGTTGTCGATGGATATCAGACACACGCCACTGGACATGTCCAATTAAATCACTGTAGTGATGGCGTACCTGCTCATATGTCTGGTTATGCATGCCTATGTCATTTACCTGACGAATGAGATCTTGCCACAGTGCAGTCCACTCATGCTGGTCCTGGCTGGTTCTAGAGAACAGCAGGGTGTAGTGCTGCACCAAGCTGTTGTGTATTTCCTCCTCCTCTGCAGCTGTATAAGATGGGTTTCTTTGGTGGGACATACTCCTGGAAGACAATTAAACAAGATGTGTGAGCAAGTCAAGTGGCACACTTAACATCCTAAAGTACAGATATCAATTACCTGCCATATTTCACATCCAATTGCTTGTCAGAGGATAGACATGTTCAATACCACATATTAGTGCTCAGGTCACAACTGGCTGACAGTGCCTGTCACGCTCTATATATCAAACCATGTTCTGCACAGCAGCAAAGAGAACCCAGTATGTAAGACTATACACCAGTACATGGCACACTGTATGTGACACAATGCACCACCTAGCCACAGGAGGTATATATCATGCTAATGCATAAAGAAAGATGTCATCCATTGCAATGAGTGTAAAGTACAGTTACAGTATTACCAGTATACCACAGTAGTCTTTGATGCCAAACCCCTGCCTAACATATGTGCACAGTTGTTGATATAGGTGGAATACTGCTGTACTAGACTATACATGTTGCTAGATACACATGTATACCCTGTAACACAGATATGATTGAGGGCATGGTACAGGCATAATTACACATACATCAGACATACATACAACACACAAATGTATGCCAACCAAGATGAGTTTTACCTGTGTACCATACAGTACTGTGTGTCACTATTTACAAAACCTTATGCCTGAGGTATGTAATCTGTGAGGACTACAGGGAACACACAAAACAGTGTTTCCAAGTGATGTGAACATACACCATACTGTACTGTTTAGGCCTACAGCTTCAGGTAGTACTACAGTTCATATGGGAGTTGGAATCACCAGCAGTACCACTCACTAAGCATACATGTATTGCTTTAGCCTACAATGGGACACCACAGTCGACAACAAGGGACTACATCACACCGTATGCCATACTACTTTTTCTGCCTAGCAATAGCATACACATCTTTTGCTGGGATCACAGCTAGGACACAAACTACCATGACAGAAACAATTTCACACTAAGCTATCACACCTTTACAGACCTTGCACACGTTCACCAACACATTCACCATCACACTCAGTCAACCTCACATAGCAATTATTGCACTAAGTACATGTGTGTATGCATCGAGTCATAGGTAGGTAATGCTATATCGGCCCCAGGGCCTACAGCAGCTTAGCCATACGCTACCCTGGTCTTTGACACACATGTAATTTAATTTCACTTGCCCCTGTCAACCAGAGACACAGAGGTGATTCCCGGGGTGTATTGCCTATCTCCCAAACAATCATCAGGAGTATTTATGACAACTGTTAATGAGGAGCTTTGTTTGCTATTGATAGGTGGTTTGTTCCAGAGTATGGCATGTCTCTGAGTTAGGACTCTATCTCTCCAGCATGTGCTGTTTAGTGAGCTGGCAAGGTGTTGAGCCCTACAGCATGTATCTGGGAGGGATTGTAATATGTTTACGTGGAGGATGTCCAACAGCTATGGGTGCGACATAGCTCAGTATATTAGGCAGAGGTCACCTCTGGGTAGGTGGTACGCAACACAGTGTAGCTGTGGTTTTGTGAGTCGGTCTGCATAGGGCATCTGTTTGAGGCTGGTATTGCTCTTTGTGAGGTATGTATGTGGCCTTTCCAGTTGCTGTAGTTGGCATTGTACTCTCTAATGGGTTTTAAGTGTGATGAGTAAAGGGGAACACTGACCTATATTTCCCTAAATGACACACCTTTTGTGATGACGTGTACCACGTAGACAGAGTACATGACTAGTGTGGCACTGTGGTTATCAAAGGGGAGGCTACTGTCCACCTGTGTCCCATGTTCCCTTATCACACCTTCAGTGTTAGGTAGACTACCACCTATGTGATAGTTAATGGGTACAGTGTTCTGGCAAGAAGGGATGACACTGCAATGTCAACACTGAGCTTCAGTCCATAACTTGGTCGCCAGGCACCTGTCACAGTAAGTATGCCCCATGTCTCTCTCCCTCTCTCTATATATATCTACATATCTATATATATATCTATATATGTATATCTATATATTTATATATCTATATATATATCTCTATATATAGATATATATATATATATATATATATATATATAGATATATATATATATATATATATATATATATATATATATATATATACATATACACACATACATAACATGCATAAAAACATCCATTGCTGTACATATAGATGTACATATAGGCACATATACAGTCCACTATTCATGGTGGGAATATCAATTATGCGACAGTTGTGAGATATACAGTTATGTAATAATATTGCACAGTGTTGTGCAGACTGCATTGAAGGTGTCCTCAGCCCATGTAGCTTTAGCAGGCCTCACTGGCTGCAACACTGCAAAACTGACAGAGCATACCCACAGCGTTTAAGCACCACATGTCATATACTAGCACTGCATGCTGTTTTCTATGCCACACACTACAACCTACATAGAAATATGCACATAACAACCTTCAGCAACGTATATATATATATATATATATATATATATATATATATATATATATATATATATATATATATATATATATATATATACACCCTTCACAAACAGTTGCAGTATGTCCCTTTCCCTATGCACATGTACAGATACATAGAGGATACGTACTGCTGCCACATATAGATGATTTACAGTATGTAGAGTATTCTTCATAAACATCTACTACATGCCAGCAAATACATATGTGTTATATACCTTTCCTTTGTATTGCTCTGTTCCGTCTGTTTTTAAAGGACATATTTTTATTTATTTATTTATTTATTTATTTTTTTTTACTTTTTTTCTCTGTCTGTTGCTGTTGCTCTTTCTTTTTCTGTGTCTCTGTGTTTCTGTCTCTTTGTCTGTCTTTGTCTGTGTCTGTGTCTCTGCCTCTGTCTCTCTCTCTCTCTCTCTCTCTTGCTGCAATGAGATTATTGCATGTGTGGACAGCAAGTACAGCTTGCTTTTCTAGGTATCTGCACATGTGCATGTGATGGCCTCTGCACCAATTGGTGCCCACCATTTACTAATTGCATGCAGCCTGATTTGTGGTAATTGCAGTACTCACTGTCATAGCAGCCCACTGCTATAAAATGCTAGGTTAGGTAGGCATAGCCCTTTCAGCTTTCCAAAGTGTGGCCCATGCTTGTTTGCTGTGGACACCGTTCTGTCAGTCAGAAGGTTGGTATACTTCTTATATCTGAAGCTAGGGTTGTAGCCAGTAATTTGCATGTTGTACTCAAACCTGAATGTTGCTGCTTCTAGTACACACTTGTCAGTGTAGAATTTTACTCACCCCTCCAAATGATTAAACAAAATACATGGGAGTATGTACTTTCTTTTCTAATTAGACAATTAACTGCCATACAAAAGTAGTTATTGCAATGTATTCCTCTGGCACATGAACTGTTTGTGAACTACTATACTGTAAATATTAATTGCCTCACTTCTGAACAGTTTGTTGTTTATTTGTGTTGACATTAGCACAGGCTGCTCAAGACAACTGGACACATTTCAGTACTGAGTATGCCTACCTACATCCTTGGTAGAGCCTGAATACACAGGTATATTGTTCTTTTGGGTAGGGGTGCAGAAGTACAGAGAACATTATATATTATTGTGTGATGTTTATCTTGCTGAACATACAGGGTTACTGTGTACCTGTTAGTCTAATAAGGCAAGTAGTCTGTCTGCGTAGCTCCCACTTTTGTACATATCCAGATGGTAGCCAGAGGTTAGCCTATTATTCTCTGTCTGTGCACCACACATCGGTCTTTTCTGCACTGGAACATTGGCATTGTCACAGTTGGTTGCTACCAGTACATGGCTACATCCTTTGATATTTCTGTGTTGTACTCCTACATAAGGGTATGCTTGTGGGACTCATTCCAAAGCTATTTGCAGTGTGTAACAGCAGAAAAGCTGAAATGTCTGTGTGTTTCTGCCTCTGCCAGGCCTCTGATACACTCAGGTATATATTTGAACAGCCTCAGGGAAAGGTACATATAAGTGAGGTACACCTGTAATATATTACAGACATTAAGTTGAGACTGTGAGAGAATCAGAGCATATGTATTAATACACCTTTTCTGATGTGCATGCAGTGTGTACTATTACTTATTGACATTATTCATTAAGTGTAATTCCCCACTTTTCGTCCTAACTTCAGTACATTTCAGAGGGATTCTGAGGGACACAGCTAACATTTTGTTTATGAATCAGGGACATCCCTGAAAAGCAGTCACAGTTGGGAAGTATGGCCTCTGCCCTATTCAAATATGCCAGTGTTTATCCTGCTCTGATACTGTGTGGGGTTTGTAAAGTGCTACTGTAACATTATTTCCTGCTAGAATGGCTGGTTCTCTTTTCACAGTCATGTCATGCACTTCCACAACAGCTGCTGGTAAAGATCCACAGAACAAGATTTGTGTTATGCATTCCTATTTTCCCTTTACATTCACTCATTGTAATGCATGATATATTTATTACAGCACCACCTTGTTGTATGGCTACTGTGGCTTAGTGGTACTTCAGGCAGTGTAGTGTGTCCAAGGTCCGGGGTTGGAGACTGACAGTGGTGTTTTATTTTGCTGCTCAGCAGAACATGGGCCCTCACATGCAGGGTGACTAAGGCACTTTTAAGCAGTTGTAAGCAGGTTTGCATGGGTTTGCGTGAAGCTTAGCAATACTTAGCTAAGCGCACACATGCACACACTCGCTCAAACCTGCTAACTACTGCTTAAAAGTGCTTACTCCCGCTAACCCCCACGCTAATTTCTTCGAAAGAAAAGAAAATGGGGAGATAGGAAAGTGGTGAAAAAGGGGGCACAAAGAGGAAAAGACAGTAGGGAAACCAGCTCGGGATGTGCAGGACAGGTGTAGGGAAGGTCCATAGCAGCCCATTTCTTTACCAGCAACAGCTGTGCATATGTTAAAAATTTGGAGTGAAATTTGAAACCTTCCACCCCTGAGAGAGGGGTGAGGACAACAATGTATGTTGTACTGCCAATTATAATTATCAGTTTACATGTCCAGCGGACATGTGTGTGAAATGGGCAGCTATGTATGGGGCATAATTTTTTTGTGGGAACAGATTGCCCTTTTTTTTTTTTTCAGATGAGAGTGGAATGTGAGGTAGAGGAAGTAGGTATATCTGGGGAGGTAGGTTGGGGAGGTAAACAGACAAGACAAACAAGATGCATACAGGGGCGGAATATGGCACATGGGGTGGGTGAACACAATTGACGGGGACGAATGTTTGGAAATTGCAAGCCCATGAGCCCACGGATGGTAACAATGGAACTGAGATCCCCACCCATGGGCAGTCACCACTGCACCTTCACAGCCCTTAGGGTGGCTGTGCTGGGGGCTACGTCGGAGGGGCAGGCTCACCCGTGAGTCATGCCACTCTCGCCTTGAGCTGGCATAGGGGATCAGCGACTGAATGCTGGATCTCCCTATGCACCACAGCCCGGACCCTTCAGAGGGTGACAGGTGGCCCTTCTCCGCCCACGCTTGCATGGGGGGATGAGCCCCATCCCCTGCAGTGCTTCCACCTGAAGGTGGCACAGGACCAATGGAGGAGGGGAGCCTGGGCTGGGCACCGGACCTGCTGGTGCCAGGTGCAATCGCCAGCTGAGGAGGGACAGGTGGGTCCGCTGGGACCGGCCTTCCCATACATTCTGTGTTTAGGTGTGTTTAATTACAACATAGACAACAGCATTCCAAATTAGTTGTAACAGCATGCAGTAATATTCCCATTAACCCAACAAACCAGGGTTCCAACAGTTGAACAGCAAGCATAACACATGCATATATTGAACGACAGTGGACATTCCAACAGCATGCAGGGATGATTGGTGGCAACAGGCCACCAAGATTGTGGTGTTTGAATAAGGCACATGCATCAAAGTAAATGCAGATATTTATAGGACATATGTCCCAACAAATGTTTTGAGATGAGACATAACCATTGAGGTGTGGAATTGCATTGTTTATGCACATATAGTAGGGTGTAAAAAGATACCTCCATTAACATCTTGTTTACACTACATTCCTATTGACTGCAGGTGTATATCCCCTACATGTATTATTACACTAGGCAACATGCATTAAGTTGTGTAATGGGTTTGGCTAGTTCATTATATACCTGACCAATATCTGACATACTAACTGTCCAAGATGCAGATGTTACTGCTACATAGTTATATATTTTATTTATATTTATATATCTACATATCTGGATCTGTTCACGTGACATTTTCAGATAAATTTCTACAGAACCCTACATTTCATGTAGCAGACTCACATTTCTGGGGAACACATTAACAATGTACTCGTGTGCCAGATTTACCTATGCATGCCAGCCATTAACCAACTGTTGAGGACTGTATATATGCTTCACAGCTACTGGCAGTTCCTTCATCCACTTTATATGGGACTGCCCAACTGTGGGTTGACAGCACTTAATACAACGGTACTATTTATATAATGCAAGGGTACAACAACATTTCAAAGTAAGTGACAGAGACAGACTCAAAGTATTATACCTTTATTAATTACATTACACACTTTTCTACAGGTTCTCTCATTTATTTGATATTACAGTGCATACAGAAGACTTATTCAAGACGTATTATACCTTTATTAATAGGTTACAACACTCTTTTTCAGGCTCGCTCACTTATTTTATATAACAGTACATGCAGAGATATTATTCCTGACTTATTTTACCTTTATTAATGGGTTACTACACTCTTTTTCTGGCTCTCTGACTTATTTTATCTAACAGTACATGCAGATAAATTATTCAGGGCATTTTATGGCTTTATTATTGGGCTACAACACTTTTTTTCAGGCTTTCTCACCTATTTTATATAACAATACATGCAGAATAATTACTAACCTGCCTGGTGGCGCAGCGTTAGCAGCCTATCTGCATAGGCTTGCTGATTCGTAGCATGGACACCTGCAGCTCTGAAGTAAATGAAGGGATACTGAGACATACCTATCCATTATGTAGACTAAATTAGCATCTCTTACATACTTCATTCCATAGCTACCTACTCAGTAGTGGGGCATCTTGCATGCCACGGGCCTCCTGTATCCATTGGTTCAATAGGTCCTGCTTCCATCTCTTCAGGTCTGCATGGTGGTGATGGACCTGCTCACCAGTCCGTGGGATGCCTGTGGCACTGTTGAGATCATGAGCTAACCGGTTCCAAGCCTTTGCTTTGTACTCCGTCCCTTGGAACTGGCCCTGCAGGAGTCTTGACTCATGACGGTGGACAAGGAGCCAAACCATGTATTTTGACTCCTCGATGCCCCAGCATTGCGCTCGAAAGTGAGTACCCTCTCCAGCACCAGCCATTCTGACTGCAGATGGGAGCTACAATCAGTTATGGTGAGTATTCCTGCTTATGGAGCTTAAATATGACGCATTTCCCGCACTTATTTGTGATTGGCCGTTTTTGAAAATTCTCGTCTAACAGCAAACCTGCTTAGCAATGGTTAATCGTCCATTTATAAGTATATGTATGTTAACAGTGCACATTTATGCTAAGTTGTCATGGCTTAGTGGTTCAGTACTTTGCTTATGGTGCACAGTGTCCTGGGTTCGAACCTTGTCACTGCTTTTTTATTTTACTACTGTCCAGACAGGCTAGGGGGTGTGGCTGTGTTTAGGCAACATTGCTCTACGTTGCTGCTCGTTGCCCTATGGTGCGCTGCTTAGCGGTGCACAGCTCCACTTAAACCTATTGTGCTAGGTAAAGTGCTGCTTAGCTATGGGCAATTATATTGTGCTACGTAAAGCGCTGCTTAACTATGGGCAATTATATTGCGCTAGGTAAAATGTTGCTTAGCTATGGGCAATTATATGAAACTATCCTTAATGCTGCTCACCTTCTTATATTTATATATATACATTTTGTTCACTAATACACAGGCCATTTCAATGCTTTTTACTAAAATTTCATTCGTATATGTCTTAAATTATTTTATATACTAATTTAAAACATAAAATAGACAGGCGAGTGGTGGGACTAGAATCAGGAATGCCTCCTCTTTGTGCGAACGCTCTACCACTACACTATTGCTATTTGGCTTGATTTGCATAAACATTTCTTATTATGCACTTCGATGTCGAAATTGCTAACTGCAGCTAAGCAATGGGCACACCAACGCAAACACATGCAAATATGGGCAGCTATATCGGGAATTATAAATAAAAAAAAATAGTTTACATTTTACATTTACAAAGGGGTTTAGTATGTGGGGATGTGTACTGTTTGCTATGTGTACATTTCAGCGGACTCGCTCATTGCATTTGTCTTTTTCACATTTGTCTTTTTCACTTTATATGGTTGCAGGGGCATGGATATTTGGACTGCTCGGCAGTCCGACACGCCCCCTGCAATCTTACACACTCCGTGTAAGCCTTCCAGTTGAGTCAGCACCCTCATGCATATGCATGACGTGCTGACATCATAGTCTTAAATGGCAGTCTCCAAGTAAGACTTGGTTAGTCTTACTTGGAGGATTACTGAATCCCGGACGATGTCTCCATTAATGTTTGAGGTGGTCCCAGGGAAACCACGATTGAGCAAAAGAAGATAACTTAGCAGCTAAATTAGATGCTGGTTCTCCCAGGAACAAATGACAACATATCCACATGCCGGAAGTCACAATCTTTTTCTATTAAAAGATGTGAAAAAAAAAAAAAAAAATATATATATATATATATATATATATATATATATATATATATATATATATACATATATATCTTTTATATTGTTTCACCTTATTATTATTCAGTTTTTATATTTTTTTGACATATGTACAAACACAAATAACATTTATTGTGACTTTGTCACATGACTTTTTGACTACATGACCAATTGTAATAGTATTTAAAGATGGATTGTGAGTTGTTTATCACTTCTGATGAAGTCCTGAACATTTAATAGTTTCATAGGTTCATAGGAGGTTACTGGGCTATTGACTTGAAGGTCTTTATAAACCTAGCAGTGTGTACCTAACATAATACTAGAGAAACCCAAAATAAAGGATCTTGCCTAAACTCAAGATCTTAGTAAGCAATGACTGCCCATACCTAGGAGGGTTATAGGTGAAATCGTTGGCAGGAATATACAGTTTCCCATCCAGGCTAAGCTTAAACAGGGTCATAGATGGGCTTTGTTTGATGTGAACTGGTAGCCTATTCCAAATGAATGGCAACATCTGAGAGACTTATCTGTCTCTCCAGCAGGTCCTATTTATGTCACAGGCCAGGTTAAAGTCCCTGGACTGGGTGACCCTTGTCCCATTTGACTTGCAGATGTGAAGCACTTTCATTAGGTTTGGATCCGAGATTGCTCTGTAGGCCAGGCACAAGTCTCCCCTAAGTAGTCTGTACACTATTGAGTACAGTGACAGTGACTTCAGTTTGTCAGTGTATGACGTGCTGGAGACACTGAATTGTCTTGGTTAGAAATCTCTGAGATCTCTCAAGTTGCTGCAGGTGCCTGGTAAGGTGCATACCTAACAGAACATTGTACTCAATTATTGGCCTGATGAGGGTTGAGAACAAGGGTGCTATCACCTTTGCTCTTGAGGAAATGCCTTTGTTAATGAGGTGTGTGACACAGAATGCTTTCCTTACCACAGTAGACACATGGTGGCCAAAGTTTAAGCTACAGTCAACTTGCGTTCCCAAGTCTCTCACTAAGTTGTTACTTAGGGTATAATTTATATGATAATCTGCAGGGATATTGTTTTTACCAAAGGGGATAATAATGCATTTTTTAGCACTGAGTTTGAATCCATGGCTTTGGCACCAATCATTGGTTTGTGTAAGTCTTTCTTGAAGTATATTGACATAATTTGGGGATTCAATGATTGCACCTAATTTATAGTCATCAGCAAACTTAGTCAGCTACACCCCCTCTGTTTTTGGCCTGAACTTCTGAGAAGTATATTCCAAACAATAGTGGGTCCAGCAATGACCCCTGTGGAACCCCATGGGTGACAGTTCTGCTGGTTGAGGTAACGTCCACAACTCTCACTGAGTGTGATCTGTCAGTGAGCCAGTTAGCAACCCACCTGATGACATAAGGGTTGATATTCAACTGGGAGAGTTTATCAATGATGCCCAAGTGTAGGATTGTGTCAAAGGCTTTAGCTAACTCAAGGTAGGCTGTATGCACAGATTTGCCTTTGGATGTTTTCAAAGTAGTCCATCAGGTTTAACAGGCATGATCTGCCTTTGACAAAACCAAACTGTGTTGGATCAAGGGATTGGAGATCACTTATATCCTTATTTATAACATCTAGATAAGTCTGGTTAAGCTTATGGGTCTGTAGATCCCAGGGTCTGTTGCTGTACCTCCTTTATGAAGTGGGATGGCAGTTGCTGTTTCCATTCAGCAGGGACAAAACCAGTTCTCAGGCTGTGGTTGAAGAGAGTACCTAATGGGGTTGCTAAATCATGTTTTATATTAGCACCTGGGGTGCCATCCAGTCCCATAGAGGCTGTGTTTTTGGCCTTGGTCTGAGCATTAATTACTTTCTCTTTGAAGATGCAAGTTGGGGGAGATGTGGAGGGAGTGCTTCGTGGAATGTTTGGAGAGGACAGGGGGGTGAAATTTTTGCCAAACCTATTGACTAATAGGTTAGTCATTTTCGCAGGCTCAGTGTGTGTGATGCCATCCACAGCTAGTTCAGCACATGTCTGGATCCTACTTTTTAGGTTACTGATAAAGCTGAAGAATGCCTCATGTTTATCCTTAGCTAAGGTTGCTAAATTTTTTTCAAAGTTGCTTTTAGAGGATTTTAGAAGCTGTCGTATTTGTTTGTTCAAGCAGAGGAGGGTGTTCTTCCAGTGCTGGGACCTCTCTTTTTTATTCTTGACAGCAACTTCTTCCTCTTGTTGTATAACTTGCTAACACTAGATGTCCACCTGGGAGGCTTGTTTTTTTCTCTGAGATCTTGTTTTGATCCTATTAGGTAAGCTGTGTCAATACATTTGTATGTGTTTGTGCAGAGAATTTGTGTATACCTTAGTATAGTTGTCAATGCCATCTGTGAGAACAGGTGCTTGGAAATTATTTATGCCGTCCATATGAGGGTATAATTAGCTTTGGTGAAATTTAGCTTGATTTCAACTAAGAGGAGTTCAGGTGTTAGCAACTTCAAATATGACTGATTTGTGATCAGATTTAAACAGTGAGGGTCCTATACTTGTGGTGGTGCAATGGTCATCCATGTTGGTGAAGACCGGGTTGAGAATATTTGAGACCTTGTGGGGTTGTATACTACTTGTTCCAGGGCATTAGTGTTAGTAAAGTCCAGGAACCCCTTGTGTGAGCATGTTGGTACTCATATACACTTTCCCAGTCAATGGAAGAATAGGTAAAAATTGCAGCTAAAAAAACATGGTCTATATGCTGATTAAAACAATGTTTATAAATGGCTAATTTCTAAAACTTAATTGGATCTGTAAATGCCAGTGCGTGATATTACTTTCCATGTGCTTTTCAATTTCTATACATGCTACAATGTGTTAAAAGACCTAATATTGCAACTTTTTAACTCTAACTTATGATTCTACTGTTTTCTACTTGTGTAACTTCTACATTACTGTGGAGCTTTTCTCCCCAGGCATCCACTGAAAATGGGTTCATCTTGGCCAAGTAGACACATGGTGGCCAAAGTTTAGGCTACAGTATCAGGAGTGGCAATGGGGGCAAAGTGTGCCCCAGGCTTTGCCAACCTGGTTTTATTACATTGGGAAAAATCCTTTATATTTGAATCTACGTTTAGAGAAAAAATGTTGTTGTATAATCATTTTTTAGATGATATACTTATTCTGTGGAAGGAAAGTGAATTTGAGGCCAACCAGTTTTTGAAATATCTTTATTCAACTACTTGTTTCCTTAAATTTTCTAGTAAAAGGAATAAGGAAAAAATAGACTTTACGGATATACATTTGATGAAAACACCAGAAGGACTCCAGAGTACTATTTATAGAAAGAAAACACATAGTAATCCTATATTACATTTTCAGAGTTGTCACCTATATTATCAATGTAGAAGTATTGTAAAGGGCCAAATGGTTAGACTATCCCGTTTGATTAGTAATACTGCAACCTTTAAGGAAGAAATATATATCTTGATAGGTATGTTTGTAGCTAGAGGATATCCCTTGAAATTATTGGTGAAACCAAGGAATTACATTTTTATTAAGAGAATCACTCAGTTTCCCCCGATTTTATGGGGGGGGGGAGTTGGGGCATGAGAAGAGAGTAATACACATAAAGGTGATTCTATAGTACTTCGATTTAATTACCAAACACCATTCATAGTTGACATACTAAGAAGGGTTTGGGATTCTAGTTTTGATACTAGTATCAAAGAAAAATTAGGTGAGGTCCCTCGATTTGTGTTTTGTAGGGGCAGAAATATTAAAAATATTCTTGAAAAGCCACCAACGAAATACACCTTATCAAAAATGCATAAATATGGGACATGTAGGTATTGTAGATATATAAATTAAGGACCTTATGTTACAGTATTTGGGTTCAATAGGTCGATTCCTTGCCCGAGCAGGTGTTGTAGTAATACCAGTATGTTGGTGTATTTGGCCACCCGTGCATTCTGCCCGGGTTTCTATGTAGGGAAGACCATTAGGAAGCTTAAAGAAAGAATTGCTGAACATATTAGAGCTCTTAAAAATAAGGATACAACTAATGCTCTTTACATGCACAGCACTGCATGTCCCAATTTTAAAAAGTTTACATTTTTTGCACTGGACAGGGTCATTTCTAGTGACACTGGAGGGGGTGACAAGCTTAGGGTTGAGATTTTGGAATTCAACTGGCAGATTAGGCTTAATGCTATTAGTCTCCCCGGCCTCAATGACAGTGCATCCATTTTACCTTTACTGAAACAAAGAAGTTATTTAGTATAAATTTGGCTTAGTAAAAAATGTAACAAAATCTTTTTATGTATTGTTTCATGCATTTATTGTCAATTTGCAATATTTATAAGGATTTAGATACATATCTTGTCTTAAAGGGGGTGCATTACTTAAGTGAGGAATGATATTTAGTGCACATTATTTATTTACATAAGTACTTATTGTATATATTGCTGATTCTTGTAAACTGTAGTATAGGTAGGGGTTATACAATGGAATGTTTTAGATTTTTGTATTTTTATAACAATTATGTTTTAAATTTATATATATATATATATATATATATATATATATATATATATATATATATATATATATATATATATATATATATATATATATATATATATTATATTATATATATATATATATATATATATATATATATATATATATATATATGGATACACACACATATATATATATATATTTTTTTTTTTTTGTATTGAACGATTAGTTTATTGATGTTTTAAAGTGATTGGTTTGTGCGTGGTGATGTCACAATATATTAAGCTGTATTATTGAGCCTATCATTGACTCTGATGAAGCCATTGGGTAATGGTGAAAGCTCTTAGTTCGTGAAGGCTTATTCTGTGCTTATTTTCTGCATTAAAAGCAGATTTACTTTACTATTTTTTCAGCTATCAGTTTGTTACCAGTTTTTATCCTTTTGGATATTTTGTTGGTTCATGTATTTGTCTTTGGCGCCAAAACGGACAGGTTTATCACTTTTTTCTAAGCACATTAATATATTTTGGGATGGAGGAGGTCATTAGTGAGTTGACCTCCTCAGTGCAAAGTTTGACAGCACTTGTAACTGAATGCAATGTTAGAGGATCATCACGCGAGACTATAACAGACTCTCAAGTTGAGCTGTTCACGCTCCACACACCACCAGGTTGTAAGCGGAATTAATAATGCAAATTCAGAAGCAGATGTGGTGCAGATGGAATGGAGGGACATCAAACAGTGACTACAACTTTCCCAGTTCAATTTCTTGGACTCAAATGAGGAGAGGAATGATGAGAGAAGGGAAACGCCAACTTTGACTAAGCAGATAGACCAGTTTGGGAATTTATGTCAGAAATACCGAGGCCTACAGATGGACAACACCTTTCTTTTCAAATCATTAACTCTGAAGCAAGTACCGAAGGGGCTTAGGCTCTGGAAGTTGCCAATGGGTATTGAGGGTGGCTCGACAGCCTTCAAAGAACTGATTGACTTGTTTAATAGAACAGGTTTGGAAATGTGTGATATTATTATTAAGAATAATCAAAATCAATTGGCTCGTTTAGAAAAATAAATTTTGACATTGAATGACAGTATAGTCAAAGATTTGTTGTTTTGTCAGCAGGTGGCTAAATATCGCACAGTGCTTAATAATGTTGAGAACTTTGTTAATAAAATCATCAAAATTAAGAGTAGAAAGCTCTTAAGGGATTCCAATAACTATAAAAATAACAAGGCATATCCTCGGGGGCTTAGCCTTGCTAATGTTAACAATAATAGGAGGAGACAAAATCAGTTGGAAGAAGATGTGTTTGGGAACTATGATGACAGTAATAACAGTGATGTGAACTTTAATAAGCGACATGGTGACCAATGTTTTTTACCCGAGACCCCTCACTTGAGGAGATCAGAAAGGTTAAGGAACAAGAGTGGGGGTGGACATGTTTACCAACCTCATATGGCACAATATCAACAACAGTGGAATATATTTCAAAACAACAAAAAAACGCCAATGGGCAGACAGAAGGGGACATTGAGTGTACCATTTGAGTATTGTATTGACATTGTGGACACTTTACAACAGGTTACTGATGGTATATGTTCACCACATGTTATGTATGCTGAAGTGTTAGATAGGGGGGAATTTTACAACAGTGTACTGATGTTATGTGTTTATCACAGGTCAAAAATGTTCCTGATATGGTGGATATTTTCTAACAGGGAACTGACTATATGTTTCCACTGCAAGTTGTTAACACTAACGCTTTTGAAAGGATTTTACAGCAGAATATTGAAGTTATGTGTTTATCACATGCAAACACTTTTGATATTGTAAAAGCTTTTGAAAATGTGAAAAGTTTACAGCAGTGTAGTGGCAATATGTGTTTACCACAATGTTAATAATGTGAATGTTTCTGATAATGTGGATATTTTTCAACAAAGCACGGCTATTATGTGCTTATCACAAGCTGTCAACGCAAATGCTTCTGAAATTTGTACAGTTTACCATAAAGAGGGTTTTTCTATATATAATTATAGTGCTCTTGTAATAAACGATGTGCATCACAGCTTATTAAGTAAGCGATTTACTTTTGTACCTGTGTTTTATTTAGATTGTGTTGATTTTTATGTAAGTTTAAAGATGTACACTAGACAGTTGAATTTAACATTGTTCTTCAAAGAACAAGGGAACTACAATGAGGTTGTGAACAATGTTTTATGTACACCTAAGAGAAAAAGTACTTTTATACCCCCAGCACATAAGCAGATTATGATTTTTGAGAAGTTATGCATCAATGAGGTTGGGAAAACTTTATCTAAAGTTGGTAGACTTAGTGGCTTTGATAATTTGAATAAGGAAGAAAGAAAATTACTTTTTGAATTGGCCAACAATAAGGAAGTGAGAATAATGAAACCGGACAAGGGGGGTGGGGTTGTCATTATGTCTCACTTCAATTATGTGGCCAAGATGCATGAAATATTGGAGTGACACTTTGACTTATCAAAGGGTCTCTGTTAACCAAATGCATATAGCCTACCACAGGATTGATTTATTTCTGTTGGACGCATTATTCCAGGGAGCTATTGATGAAAGTGAGTTTAGTTATTTTACTGTAGAACATCCTGTCACAGCTGTGTTATTTGGAATTTCTAAGTTCCACAAAAGCATTGATGACCCACCGTTTAGGCCTATTGTGGCTGCTAAAGGCTCTAAAACAGAGCCTGTAGCATTGTTTGTGGACAGGAACGTCCAACAGGTTGTGACAGGAGTGGAACACATTTTAAAGGATTCATGGCATTGCTTGAATAGGTTGAGTGGTTTGAAAAAACTAGAAAATGTATCTTTTCCTCATCGTAGATGTAATAAATTTGTTTTCAGTAATCCCACATGGTGAGGGAATTGAGTATTATAGAGAAAGTTTACTGAAAAGTAACAAGCTGAATGGGGAGAAAATTAACCTTTTGGTTGAACTAATGGAGTGAACAACTGTTTGAGCTTTGAAGGTGAGATTTTACACCAGGTTTCAGAAGTGGCAATGGGGGCAAAGTGTGCCCCAGGCTTTACCAACCTGGTTTTATTACATTGGGAAGAATCCTTTATATTTGAATATATGTTTAGAGAAAAAATGTTGTTGTATAATCATTTTTTGGACGATATACTTATTCTGTGGAAGGGAAGTGAATTTGAGGCCAACCAGTTTTTGAAATATCTGAATTCAACTACTTGTTTCCTTAAATTTACTAGTAACTGGAATGAGGAAAAAATAGACTTTCTATATATACATTTGATGTTAACACCAGAAGAACTCCAGAGTAGTATTTATAGAAAGAAAACACATAGTAATTCTATATTACATTTTCAGAGTTGTCACCCGTATTATCAACGTAGAAGTATTGTCAAGGGCCAAATGGTTAGACTGCCCATTTGATTAATAATACTGCAACCTGTGAGGAAGAAATATATACCTTGATAGGTATGTTTGTAGCTAGAGGATATCTCTTGAAATTATTGGTGAAACCAAGGAATGATTTTTTTAGTAAGAGAATCATTTAGTTTCCCTTGATTTTATGGGGGGGGGGGTTGGGGCACAAGAAGAGAGTAATACACATAAAAGTGATTCTATAGTACTTCGATTTAATTACTAAACACCATTCATAGCTGACACACTAAGAAGGGTTTAGGAGTTTTAGTTTTGATACTAGTATCAAAGAAAAATTAGGTAAGGTCCCTCGATTTGTGTTTTGTAGGGGCAAAGATATTAAAAATATTCTTGAACAGCCACCCTCGAAATATACCTTATCAAAAATGCATAAATGTGGGACATGTAGGTACTGTAGATATATTAATGAAGGACCTTATGTTATAGCCTTTGAGTTCAATAGGTCAATTCCTTGCCCAGGCACGTGTTGTTGTAATACCATTATGTTGGTATATCTGGCAACCTGTGCATCCTGCCCGGGCTTCTATGTAGGGAAGACCATTAAGAAGCTTAAAGAAAGAATTGCTGAACATATCAGAGCTCTTAAAAATAAGAATACAACTAATGCTCTTTACATGCACAGCACTGCATGTCCCAGTTTTAAAAAGTTTAATTTTTTTGCATTGGACAGGGTCATTTCTAGCGGCAGAGGAGGGGATGAAAAACTTAGGGTTGAGATTTTGAAATTCAACTGGTAGATTAGGCTGAATGTTTTTAGTCTCCCCGTCCTCAATGACAGTGCATCCATTTTACCTTTACTGAAACAAAGAAGTTATTTAGTATAAATTTGGCTGAGTAAAAAGTGTAACAAAATCTTTTTATGTATTGTTTCATGCATTTATTGTCAA
This sequence comes from Protopterus annectens, assembly GCF_019279795.1. NCBI lineage: Eukaryota > Metazoa > Chordata > Ceratodontiformes > Protopteridae > Protopterus > Protopterus annectens. The sequence goes on along the minus strand of NC_056741.1, from coordinate 1,742,566,286 downwards.
TTTATTTATAAGAATTTAGATACATGTCTTGTCTTAAGGGAGATTTATTACTAAAGTGAGGAATGATATTTAGTGCACATTATTTATATAAGTACTTATTGTATATATTGTTGATTCTTATAAGTTATACTATAGGTAGGGATTATAGAATTGAATGTTTTAGATTTTTGTCTTTTTATAGCAATTATGTTTTAAATTTAAATATATATATATATATATATATATATATATATATATATATATATATATATTTTTTTTTATTGTACAATTGGTTTATTGATGTTTTAAAGTGATTGGTTTGTGCATGGTGATGTCACAATATATTAAGCTGTATTATTGAGCCTATCATTGACTTTGATGAAGCCATTGGGTAATGGTGAAAGCTCTTAGTTCGTGAAGGCTTATTCTGTGCTTATTTTCTGCATTAAAAGCAGATTTACTTTTCTGCTTTTTTGGCTATCAATTTGTTACTAGTTTTTATCCTTTTGGATATTTTGTTGGTTCATGTATTTGTCTTTGGTGCTGAAACAGACAGGTTTATCATTTTTCTAAGCACAGTAGTATATTTTGGGATGGAGGCAGTCATTAGTGGGTTGACCTCCTCAGTGCAAAGTTTGACAGCACTTTTAACTGAACGTGATGTTAGAGGATCATCATGCGAGACTATAACAGACTCTCAAGTTGAGCTGTTCACACTCCACACACCACCAGGTTGTAAGCAGAATTAATAATGCAAATTCAGAAGCAGATGTGTTGCAGATGGAATGGTGGGACATCAAACAGTGGCTAAAACTTCCCCAGTTCAATCTCTCAGACTCGAATGAGTAGAGGAATGATGAGAGAAAAGAAATGCCAACACTGACTAAGCAGATAGACCAGTTTGGGGATTTATGTCAGAAATACCGAGGCCTACAGATAGACAACACCTTTCTTTTCAAATCATTGACTCTGAAGCAAGTACCGAAGGGGCTTAGGCTCTGGAAGTTGCCAATGGGTATTGGGGGTGGCTTGACGGCCTTCAAAGAACTGATTGACTTGTTTAATCGAACATGTTTGGAAATGTGTGATATTATTATTAAGAATAATCAAAACAAATTGGTTTGTTTAGAAAAAGAAATTTTGACATTGAATGACAGTATAGTCAAAGATTTGTTGTTTTGTCAGCAGGTGACTAAATATCGCACCGTGCTTAATAATGTTGAAAACTTTGTTAATAAAAACATCAAAATTAAGAGTAGAATTCTCTTAAGGGATTCCAATAACTATAAAAATAACAAGGCATATCCTCAGGGGCTTAGCCTTGCTAATGTTAACAATAATAGGAGAAGACAAAAATCTGTTGGAAGAAGATGTTTTTGGGAACTATGATGACAGCAATAACAGTGATTTGTACTTTAATGAGCGACATGGTGACCAACGTTTTTTACCCAATACCCTTCACTTGAGGAGATCAGAATAGTTAAGGAACAAGAGAGCCTAAGCCCCTTTGGTACTTGCTTCAGAGTCAATGATTTGAAAAGAAAGGTGTTGTCTATCTGTAGGCCTCTGTATTTCCGACATAAATCCCCAAACTGGTCTATCTGCTTAGTCAGTGTTGGCATTTCTTTTCTCTCATCATTCCTCTACTCATTCGAGTCCGAGAGATTGAACTGGGGAAGTTTTAGCCACTGTTTGATGTCCCACATGTTTACTAACCTCATATGGGACAATATCAACAACAGCGGAATATATTTCAAAACAGCAAAAATGCCAATGGGCAGACTGAAGGGGACATTGAGTGTACCGTTTCATGATTGTATTGACATTGTGGACACTTTACAACAGGTTACTGATGGCAAATTTTCACCACATGTTATGAATGCTGAAGTGTTAAAGAGGGGGGACATTTTACAACAGTGTGCTGATGTTATGTGTTTATCACAGGTCAAAAATGCTCCTGATATGATGGATATTTTCCAGCAGGGCACTGACTATATGTTTTCATCGCAGGTTGTTAACACTAACGCTTTTGAAAGGATTTTACAGCAGGATATCGAAATTAGGTATTTATCACATGTAAATGCTTTTGATATTGTAAAAGCTTTTGAAAATGTGGAAAGTTTATAGCACGGTAGTGGCGTTATGTGTTTATCACAATGTTAACAATGTGAATGCTTCTGATAATGTGGATATTTTTCAATAGGACACGGCTATTATGTGCTTATTACAAGCTGTTAACACAAATGACGTTATGAGTTTACCACATGTTAATAATGTGAATGCTTCTGACAATGTAGATATTTTTCAACAGGGCATGGATATTATGTGCTTATCACAAGCTGTTAATGCAAATGCTTCTGAAATTTGTACCGTTTACCATAAAGAGTGTTTTTCTATATATAATTATAGTGGTCTTGTAATAAACGATGTACATCACAGCTTATTATGTAAGGGATGTACTTTTGTACCTGTGTTTTATTTAGATTTTGTTGATTTTTATGTAAGTTTAAAGATGTACACTAGACAGTTGAATTTAACATTGTTCTTCAAAGAACAAAGGAACTACAATGATGTTGTGAACAATGTTTTATGTACACCTAAGAGAAAAAGTACTTTTATACCCCCAGCACATAAGCAGGTTATGATTTTTGAGAAGTTATGCATCAACGAGTTTAGGAAAAGTTTATCTAATGTTGGTAGACTTAGTGACTATGATAATTTGAATAAGGAAGAAAGAAAATTGCTTTTTGAATTTGCCAACAATAAGGAAGTGAGAATAATGAAACAGGATAAGAGGGGTGGGGTTGTCATTATATCTCACTTCAATTATGTGGCCAAGATGCATGAAATATTGGGTGACACTTTGACTTATCAAAGGGCCTCTGTTAACCAAATGCATATAGCCTACCACAGGATTGATTTATTTCTGTTGGACGCATTATTCCAGGGAGCTATTGATGAAAGTGAGTTTAGTTATTTTACTGTAGAACATCCTGTCACACCTGTGTTATTTGGGATTCCTAAGGTCCACAAAAGCATTGATGACCCACCGTTTAGGCCTATTGTGGCTGCTAAAGGCTCTAAAACAGAGCCTACAGCATTGTTTGTGGACAGACATATCCAACAGGTTGTGACAGGAGTGGAACACATCTTAAAGGATTTGTGGCATTGCTTGAATAGTTTGAGTGGTTTGAAAGAACTAGAGAATGTATCTTTTCTCACCGTAGATGTAATAAATTTGTTTTCAGTAATTTGAAGTGGTGCGGGAATTGAGTATTTTAGAGAAAGTTTACTGAAAAGTAACACGCTGAATGGGGAGAAAATTAACCTTTTGGTTGCACTAATGGAGTTGATTTTAGTGAACAACTATTTTTGCTTTGAAGGTGAGATTTTACACCAGGTATCAGGAGTGGCAATGGGGGCAAAGTGTGCCCCAGGATTTACCAACCTGGGTTTATTACATTGAGAAGAATCCTTTATATTTGAATCTATGTTTAGAGAAAAAATGTTGTTGTATAATCATTTTTTGGATGATATACTTATTCTGTGGAAGGGAAGTGAATTTGAGGCCAAACAGTTTTTGAAATATAAAAATTCAATGCACAAAACAGTTAGGTGCTGCACCAAAGTCCAGCTTGCGATATAAAGCCAAAATAAAACAAAGAACGTCGCTGGACACTGCTGCTCCTTATTAAAACGTTTATTCAGTACAAACAGAGTCAATAAAAGTGGTAAGCGCTTTCGGGACTACTCCCTTCCTCAGACAAAATTACACATGCAAACAATACTCCATTTAAAAAACAACTCACCCAATAAAATTCATGTAAAATTCAATAAAAGACCCGCCTATTTTGAAGTGTGGGCCTTATTGGTACTGCTTCATTCAGGCCAGGTGCTCTTGTAGCCATTAATTCAACAATTCACTTTGATTCTGATAGTTCAGTTTTATGCTTCAAATCACCCCCCCTATTGGTAAGCCTAATGTTAACAACAGCCCTAAACAAAAAACTATGTGTGGGAAACTCTTCTATATGCCTACTAAGTGCATTATGTGGATCTTTATTCCTGATACTTGACATATGTTGAAAGATCCTAGTTTTAAACATTTGATTTGTCTTTCCCACATAAAAACAAGGGCAGTGTTCACATTCTGCCAGGTAAACCAAATCAGTGGTGTTGCACATTGCCTTACCTTTTAAAATAAGCTGCCTACCAGTTACAGGGTGAGTGAATACTGAATTCTTGTTGTTAATATGGCCACAAGCTTTACATCTCCTGCAGGGTACTGTCCTTGCAGAAATTAGGGAGACACGTCCACTGTTAATGGGTTTTTTCCACATAGTATATCTTTAAGGTTTTTATTCCGTCTATACCTAAAACAGGGTCCTTGTCCTACTACATTGTGCAAATTCACATCACTGGTCAAAATATTCCAGTTTTTTCGGACAATATGGCATATGTCCCCTATATTACTACTATATGTGAAAGACACCTGTGGTGCTTTAAATGTTGTAATCCTGTCCCTTGATTCACTTTCAACTATACTCGTACGTTTTAACCAAGGTCGATATTTATTGCCCCTATGGCCCTTACTGTCACTAATAACTTTATTAACCTTCTCGCTCTGATACCCCCTGTCTTGCAGGCAACCTTTAAGTGTCACTAACTCTTTCTCAAAACCTTCATCATCTAAACAGATCCTGGAGATCCTACTGACCTGTCCTTGCACTATGTTAGAGTACGTATATCGTGGATGCATGCTATCATATGGGAGTAAACTATTTTTCCAACATTCCTTTTTAAACAACTTGGATTTAAAGCCTGCCCCTTCTTGTATTATATTCACATTTAAAAGTCTATACATTCTGTAGAGGCTTTCATGGTAAATCTAAAAAATGTGGTCGTGGAATGTAGATGGTCTACAAATAGTTGCAATGTATCTAAACTCCCATCCCATAAGATAAAAACGTCATCCACGAAACGTACATACATTTTCAAATGACTTTGCCAAGTTTCATTATTCAATACAAATACTTTCTCCCATTGTGATAGTACAAGGTTAGCATATGTTGGCACAGGGGGTGCCCATGCCCACCCCCTGTGCCTGTCTATACATAGAATCACCCCCTATAAAAACATTATTCTCCAAAACTAAACCTAACAATGTTTTCACTAAACTAATCTTGTCACCTGTAGCCCCTGAATCCAACATGAGGGTGCCTACATTCTTTATGCCATAACTATTATCTATTACTGTAAATAAATTGTTAACATCTAATGTGACCATCAACAATTTAGTACTGTTGTATGTGCCTTTCTCAACATTACCTAATTTTCTCAAAAAGTCCCCCGTGTCCTTCAATATGTTGTCCACACTATCTACATAGGGTCTAAGATGATGTTCCACCCATATCGAAATGTTCTCAGTCACCCACCCCCTCCCCGAAACTATCGGTCTAAGGGGTGGGTTCTCCAGAGATTTATGTATCTTTGGGAGAGCTTTAAAAATTGGAGTTATAGCATTTTCTATCCATAAGAAGTCAAGCACCTCATCATTAATTTTCATGTCAAAATGTAGGACTTTCAGAGCTGTATGAACCCTATCAACCACTCTTTTCACTCCCAAGGGATTGATGCATATGTATGTTTTTTCATCTGATAAAAGTTGCTTCAACTTACAGTTGTACCAATTTGCATCAAGGATGACCACCACCCCTCCCTTGTCTGCTGGCTTTATTATAATTTCCCTATTTTTGCTTAAATTATCCAAACTTTCCTTCTGCTTCTGTGCCAAATTATAAAATTTACTAAAGCTGCCTTGCTTAAAGTCCTCTATAAGATCATTCTCACAGCTTCTAAGAAACAAGTTCATAGTGGGTGTTAGTGGGGGGGGCATAAACACTAGGTTTCTTTAGGGTTGAACTGTAATCATTCTGTGAACCATACAACATCCTTAAGGTTAGATTACGACAAAATAGCATGACATCCATCATAACCTCATTAAAAACACTGTTGTTACTGGGTATAAACGTTAACCCTCTGTTCAAAATCATCAATTCTTCTTCATTCAAGACATAGCTAGATAAATTATAAACAATACCATGACACAAACTATAATCAGTCAGTCCAATAACTTCCTTTTCCTGTCCGCCACTCGATCTTCGCTCGAAGATCTCTTCCATGCCCCCTTCTTTTTCATGGGGGCAGGCAACATTTCCAAAAAATGTTGCTTTCCCCGCTGCTCCTTCGGTCGTGCTCCCATAGCTCCTGTGGTATTACCCTCTTGCTGTAATCCCGCTGAAGTAGTCGCTATAGCGGGAATTCTATTCAGGGCATTAGAAGACTGCGTGGAAATGGTGTTACCAATAATCATTGTAGGTTCCTCGTATTTATCTGGCTTATGCATCGACACATCTAGTTGTGGTTCCATAGTTACAGATGTCAGCTTAACTGAAGGCACAACACCCCTCACACATCCATTTTTCTCTGCATTTGATGGTGTTTCAATCAATCGTGTTTGCTGTTCTTCAACAGCACTCGCCCGTCGGTTCATTCTAACTTGCTGGTTCACTCTAGCTTGTTGACGCGTATTCTCCCCTCTACGTAAATTGTCATTGGCTGGCGTATCTCGGAACCTGGGCCATACGAAGATATTCCCATTCGAGAAATCTTCGTAATCTCTTTTTATTTTGCCCAATTTCTGTTTTCCAAATTCTCATCCCCCTCTCTGATGTTCAACCCCCAAATTCAAAAGCCGATTAGCCTTCTCTGAGTATATATCGTAACTCCATTTAACAGTCTCTCCTCCAGGCATCTGCTGTTCTGTTGAGCATGGTATCTCACCATTAACTTGTCCTTCCATAGCATGTACAGCACCAATCCAATATAACAACAATGCACAAAGAAGTTAGGTGCTGCACCAAAGTCCAGATTACGATATAAAGCCAAAATAAAACAAAGAACGTCCCTGGACACTGCTGCTCCTTATTAAAACGTTTATTCAGTACAAACAGAGTCAATAAAAGTGGAAAGCGCTTTCGGGACTACTCCCTTCCTCAGACAAAATTACACATGCAAACAATACTCCATTTAAAAAACAACTCACCCAATAAAATTCAAGGTTTGAACATCAGAGAGATGGTACCACAGTACATCAAACACCTATGCCGGTAGACAGAACACTTGATGACTTGATGAGAGACTTGTCATATAAAGTTAATAAACTGCAGCGTCTGCAATGGCAGAATTTCCATTTTGAAGCATGCATAGAGTATGGTATTGTCCCTAGGGGGATGAGAATTCTATGCATGCCATCGCAAGGAGATCGTTATCCAGATCTCTTAGCAAAATGGCAAACATTGAATCTGAGTACGAGTTTCAAGTATATGGAACTTTTAGTTGAACATTTCACTCCAGAAGTTGAGAGCCTTAAGAGAGAGATAACGGAACTTCAACACAGGCTAGAAGGTAACTACACTGATTATAGGAGCAAAGAACGCATTAATCAGTTGTATGTTACCTTTATGGCCAGTGATGAAAGAATTAAGAAACAGAAATTGGGCAAAATAAAAAGAGATTACGAAGATTTCTCGAATGGGAATATCTTCGTATGGCCCAGGTTTCGAGATACGCCAGCCAATGACAATTTACGTAGAGGGGAGAATACGCGTCAACAAGCTAGAGTGAGCCAGCAAGTTAGAATGAACCGACGGGCGAGTGCTGTTGAAGAACAGCAAACACGATTGATTGAAACACCATCAAATGCAGAGAAAAATGGATGTGTGAGGGGTGTTGTGCCTTCAGTTAAGCTGACATCTGTAACTATGGAACCACAACTAGATGTGTCGACGCATAATCCAGATAAATACGAGGAACCTACAATGATTATTGGTAACACCATTTCCACACAGTCTTCTGATGCCCTGAATAGAATTCCCGCTATAGCGACTACTTCAGCAGGATTACAGCAAGTGGGTAATACCACAGGAGCTATGGGAGCACGACCGAAGGAGCAGCGGGGAAAGCAACATTTTTTGGAAATGTTGCCTGCCCCTGTGAAAAAGAAGGTGGCATGGAAGAGATCTTCGAGCGAAGATCGAGTGGCAGACAGGAAAAGGAAGTTATTGGACTGACTGATTATAGTTTGTGTCATGATATTGTTTATAATTTATCTAGCTATGTCTTGAATGAAGAAGAATTGATGATTTTGAACAGAGGGTTAACGTTTATACCCAGTAACAACAGTGTTTTTAATGAGGTTATGATGGATGTCATGCTATTTTGTCGTAATCTAACCTTAAGGATGTTGTATGGTTCACAGAATGATTACAGTTCAACCCTAAAGAAACCTAGTGTTTATGTCCCCCCACTCACACCCACTATGAACTTGTTTCTTAGAAGCTGTGAGAATGATCTTACAGAGTACTTTAAGCAAGGTAGCTTTAGTAAATTTTATAATTTGACACAGAAGCAGAAGGAAAGTTTGGATAATTTAAGCAAAAATAGGGAAATTATAATAAAGCCAGCAGACAAGGGAGGGGCGGTGGTCATCTTTGATGCAAATTGGTACAACTGTAAGTTAAAGCAACTTTTATCAGATGAAAAAACATACATATGCATCAATCCCTTGGGAGTGAAAAGAGTGGTTGATAGGGTTCATACAGCTCTGAAAGCCCTATTTTTTGACATGAAAATTAATGATGAGGTGCTTGACTTCTTATGGATAGAAAATGCTATAGCTCCAATTTTTAAAGCTCTCCCAAAGATACATAAATCTCTGGAGAACCCACCCCTTAGACCGATAGTTTTGGGGAGGGGGTGGGTGACTGAGAACATTTCGATATGGGTGGAACATCATCTTAGACCCTATGTAGATAGTGTGGACAACATATTGAAGGACACGGGGGACTTTTTGAGAAAATTAGGTAATGTTGAGAAAGGCACATACAACAGTACTGAATTGTTGATGGCCACATTAGATGTTAACAATTTATTTACAGTAATAGATAATAGCTATGGCATAGAGAATGTAGGCACCCTCATGTTGGATTCAGGGGCTACAGGTGACAAGATTAGTTTAGTGAAAACATTGTTAGGTTTAGTTTTGGAGAATAATGTTTTTATAGGGGGTGATTCTATGTATAGACAGGCACAGGGGGTGGCGATGGGCACCCCCTGTGCCAACACGTATGCTAACCTTGTACTATCACAATGGGAGAAAGTATTTGTATTGAATAATGAAACTTGGTGAAGTCATTTGAAAATGTATGTACGTTTTGTGGATGACGTTTTTATCTTATGGGATGGGAGTTTAGATACATTGCAACTATTTGTAGACCATCTACATTCCACGACCACATTTTTTAGATTTACCATGAAAGCCTCTACAGAATGTATAGACTTTTTGGATGTGAATATAATACAAGAAGGGGCAGGCTTTAAATCCAAGTTGTTTAAAAAGGAATGTTGGAAAAATAGTTTACTCCCATATGATAGCATGCATCCACGATATACGTACTCTAACATAGTGCAAGGACAGGTCAGTAGGATCTCCAGGATCTGTTTAGATGATGAAGATTTTGAGAAAGAGTTAGTGACACTTAAAGGTTGCCTGCAAGACAGGGGGTATCAGAGCGAGAAGGTTAACAAAGTTATTAGTGACAGTAAGGGCCATAGGGGCAATAAATATCGACCTTGGTTAAAACGTACGAGTATAGTTGAAAGTGAATCAAGGGACAGGATTACAACATTTAAAGCACCACAGGTGTCTTTCACATATAGTAGTAATATAGGGGACATATGCCATATTGTCCGAAAAAAATGGAATATTTTGACCAGTGATGTGAATTTGCACAATGTAGTAGGACAAGGACCCTGTTTTAGGTATAGATGGAATAAAAACCTTAAAGATATACTATGTGGAGAAAAACCCATTAACAGTGGACCTGTCTCCCTAATTTCGGCAGGGACAGTACCCTGCAGGAGATGTAAAGCTTGTGGCCATATTAACAACAAGAATTCAGTATTCACTCACCCTGTAACTGGTAGGCAGCTTATTTTAAAAGGTAAGGCAACGTGCAACACCACTGATTTGGTTTACCTGGCAGAATGTGAACACTGCCCTTGTTTTTATGTGGGAAAGACAAATCAAATGTTTAAAACTAGGATCTTTCAACATATGTCAAGTATCAGGAATAAAGATCCACATAATGCACTTAGTAGGCATATAGAAGAGTTTCCCACACATAGTTTTTGTTTAGGGCTGTTGTTAACATTAGGCTTACCAATAGGGGGGGGTGATTTGAAGCATAAAACTGAACTATCAGAATCAAAGTGGATTGTTGAATTAATGGCTACAAGAGCACCTGGCCTGAATGAAGCAGTACCAATAAGGCCCACACTTCAGAATAGGCAGGTCTTTTATTGAATTTTACTTGAATTTTATTGGGTGAGTTGTTTTTTAAATGGAGTATTGTTTGCATGTGTAATTTTGTCTGAGGAAGGGAGTAGTCCCGAAAGCGCTTACCACTTTTATTGACTCTGTTTGTACTGAATAAACGTTTTAATAAGGAGCAGCAGTGTCCAGCAACGTTCTTTGTTTTAAATATAAGAATTCAACTACTTGTTTCCTTAAATTTAATAGTAACAGAATAAGGAAAAATAGACTTTCTGGATATACATTTGATGTAAACACCAGAAGAACTCCAGAGTAGTATTTATAGAAAGAAAACATATAGTAATTGCATGTTACATTTTCAGAGTTGTCACCCTTATTATCAACGTAGAAGTATTGTCAATGGAAAAATGGTTAGACTGTCCAGTTTGATTAGTAATACTGCAACCTTTGAGGAAGAAATATATACCTTGATAGGTATGTTTGTAACTAGAGGATATCTCTTGAAATTATTGGTGAAAACAAGGAATGAAATTTTTAGTAAGAGAATAATTTAGTTTCCCTTGATTTTATGGGGGGGTGTTGGGACACGAGAAGAGAGTAATATACATAAAGGTGATTCTATAGTACTTAGATTTAATTACTAAACACCTATTACAGTTGACACACTAAGAAGGGTTTAGGAGTTTTAGTTTTGATACTAGTATCAAAGAAATATTAGGTAAGGTCCCTCAATTTTTGTTTTGTAGGGGCAGAAATATTAAAAATATTCTTGAACAGCCACCCTCGAAATACACCTTATCAAAAATGCATAAATGTGGGATATGTAGGTACTGTAGATATATTAATGAAGGACCTTATGTTACAGTATTTGGGTTCAATAGGTCGATTCCTTGCCCAGGCAGGTGTTGTTGTAATACCAGTATGTTGGTGTATTTGGTAGCCTGTGCATCCTGCCCGGGTTTCCATGTAGCGAAGACCATTAGAAAGCTTAACGAAAGAATTGCTGAACATATCAGAGCTCTTAAAAATAAGGAAACAACTAATGCTCTTTACATGCACAGCACTGCATGGTCCCAATTTTAAAAAGTTTAAATTTTTTGTGTTGGACAGGGTCATTTCTAGTGGCAGAAGAGGGAATTAAAAGCTAAGGGTTGAGATTTTGAAATTCAACTGTCAGATTAGGCTTAATGTTTTTGTCTCCCCGGCCTCCAATGACAGTGCATCCATTTTACCTTCACTCAAACAAAGAAGTTATTTAGTATAAATTTGGCTTAGTAAAAAGTGTAACAAAATCTTTTTATGTATTGTTTCATGCATTTATTGTGAATTTATTTATAAGAATTTAGATACATATCTTGTCTTAAGGGAGATTTATTACTTAAGTGAGGAATGATATTTAGTGCACATTATTTATATAAGTACTTATTGTATATGTTGCTGATTCTTATAAGTTGTAGTATAGGTAGGGATTATAGAATGGAATGTTTTAGATTTTTGTATTTTTATAACAATTATGTTTTAAATTTAAATATATATATATATATATATATATATATATATATATATATATATATATATTTTTTTTTTTGTACTGTACAATTGATTTATTGATGTTTTAAAGTGATTGGTTTGTGCTTGGTGATGTCACACTATATTAAGCTATATTATTGAGCCTATCATTGACTCTGATGAAGCCATTGGGTAATGGTGAAAGCTCTTAGTTCGTGAAGACTTGTTCTGTGCTTATTTTCTACATTAAAAGCAGATTTACTTCTCTGTTTTTTCGGCTATCAGTTTGTTACTAGTTTTTATCCTTTTGGATATTTTGTTGGTGCTTGTATTTGCCTTTGGTGCCGAAACGGACAGGTTTTTCACTTTTGTCTAAGCACAGTAATATATTTTGGGATGGAGGCAGTCATTAGTGAGTTGACCTCCTCACTGCAAAGTTTGACAGCACTTTTAACTGAACGCAATGTTAGAGGATCATCACGCAAGACTATAACAGACTCTCAAGTTGAGCTGTTCACGCTCCACACACCACCAGGTTGTAAGCGGAATTAATAATGCAAATTCAGAAGCAGATGTGGTGCAGATGGACTGGAGGGACATCAAGCAGTGGCTACAATGTCCCCAGTTCAATTTCTCGGACTTGAATGAAGAGAGGAATGATGAGAGAAAATAAATGCCAGCACTGACTAAGATGATAGACCAGTTTGGGGATTTATGTTGGAAAAACCGAGGCCTACAGATGGACAACACCTTTCTTTTCAAATCATTAACTCTGAAGCAAGTACCAAAGGGGCTTAGGCTCTGGAAGTTGCCAATGGGTATTGGGGTTGGCTCGACGGCCTTCAAAAAACTGATTGACTTGTTTAATAGAACATGTTTGGAAATGTGTGATATTATTATTAAGAATAATCAAAACAAATTGGTTTGTTTAGAAAAAGAAATTTTGACATTGAATGACAGTATAGTCAAAGATTTGTTGTTTTGTCAGCAGGTGACTAAATATCACACAGTGCTTAATAATGTTGAGAACTTTGTTAATAAAAACATGAAAATTAAGAGTAGAATTTTCTTAAGGGATTCCAATAACTATAAAAATAACAAGGCATATCCTCAGGGGCTTAGCCTTGCTAATGTTAACAATAATAGGAGGAGACAAAATCAGTTGGAAGAAGATGTGTTTGAGAACTATGATGACACTAATAACAGTGATGTGAACTTTATTGAGCGACATGGTGACCAATGTTTTTTACCTGAGACCGCTTACTTGAGGAGATCAGAATGGTTAAGGAACAAAAGAGGGGGTGGACATATTTACCAACCTCATATGGGACAATATCAACAAGAGCGGAATATATTTCAAAACAACAAAAAACGCCAATGGGCGGACAGAAGGGGACATTGAGTGTACTGTTTGATGATTGTATTGACATTGTGGACATTTTACAACAGGTTACTGATGGCATATGTTCACCACATGTTATGAATGCTGAAGTGTTAAATAGGGGGGACATTTTACCACAGTGTACTGTTGTTATGTGTTTATCAAATGTCAAAAATGTTCCTGATATGGTGGATATTTTCCAGCAAGGCACTGACTGTGCGCAGGATTCATGAAACCTCTGTGTTAGAGTTAATATGTCTTACACGGAGGCTGCAGTCTAACGGTATGATGTCAGCATGCCATGCATATTCATGAGGGCATGCTGAATCATACCCTAGGCTAACACGGTCCGTGTAGGAAGGTAGGGGGCGTGTCTGAATGCCATGTTCTGCAAAGGGACATGCCCCCGCAAGAGTCAGAGTCCTGAAAGTAAACTCCCATGATGGAGTCCGCAGAAATGTCAAGGAACACAACACCACACATGCCCCCAGAAACTATAAACCCAACCGTAATGTAAAACATAAAAATAACAGTTTAATTTTTTTTTTAATTTCCAAAATGTTTGCCCGTAGTTGCGCTCGTTTGAGTGGGTATGCCCTCCGCTCAGCCACAGTTAGCAGACAGTGAAAAGCATATAAGATCTAAATATGCAAATTAAGCCAAGTAGCAATAGCGTAGCGGTAGAGATGCTGGCCAAAGTGGAGGTAGTCACGGTTCAAGCACATCATTCTTTATTTTTAGTTAAATAAGCATGAAACAATCCCGACATATATATATATATATATATATATATATATATATATATATATATATATATATATATATAAAACTATAATTTAAATAAAATGTAATGAAATGGGCCATGTATTTGTGAATAAATCTGACAAAATAAAATATAAAAAAAAGATTATGTGCCCATAGCTGAGCAAGGCTTCAAGAAGCCTAATATGAGTGCCCATGGGTGAGCAGCGCTGTAACAAGCTTAATATGACTGCCCTCAGGTGAGCAGCAGTTTAACAAGTGTAATATGAGTGCCCGGATTTGAGCAGCGCTTTAACATGCTTAAAATGAGTGCCCGTAGTGGAGCAATGCTTCACACAGTGTAATATGCGTGCTCATAGCCAAATAACGTGTTACCCAGAGTAAGCCGTTTGCGCGGAGCTGTGCATCGCGCCAACCAGGTTACCGGTGGGCAACATTGAGCAAGCTGTATCAAAGCCGCCTTTACACAGACACACCTCCTAGCCTGTCTAGACAGTAGTAAAATAAAAAAAAATGCCCAGGCTCGAACCCTGGATACTGTGCACCATAGTCAAATTACTGAACCACTAAGCCATGACAGTTGTACTGAAAAATGCAGTATTAGCATATATATAGGAATGAATGGAAATAGAAGCATGGCAAAGCGGGTTTTTTAAGCTGATAAATATCCAAAATGGCCAATCACAGATAAGTGCGGGAAAATGGGCATATATAAGCCCCATTGGCGGGAATACACAGCATAACTGATTGTGGTACCCATTTGCAGTCAGGACGGCAGGTGCAGGAGAGGGAAGTCACTTTAGAGCACAGAAGTGGGGTGTTGAGGAGTCAAAATATATGGTTTGGCTCCTAGTCCATGATCATGAGGCACAACTCATGCAGGGCCAGGTTCACTGGGGTGCATACAAGGCAGAGGCGTGGAACCGGTTGGCACATGATCTCACCAGTGCCACAGGCATTCCAAGGACTGGTGAACAGGTCCATCACCACCATGCAGACCTGAAGAGATGTACGCAGGACCAACTGAACCGTTGTATCCAGGAGGCCCGGCAAATGCCCAAAGTCCCACTACCGAGTAAGTATCCATCTAATTAAGTATGTAAGAAATTATCCTAGCCTATAGTATGGAGATGTATGTTCCAATATT
>NC_056741.1:1742535216-1742550612 GCF_019279795.1 Protopterus annectens | reverse complement strand
AGATAGCTTGGACATGGTTACTTGATGTTCCTTCCATTTTGGGTGGCTATTCTGCTACTGCTCTGTCCCATATCTGCAGGCCATACATATCCTGTTAATGTACATAACACGAGGCCATACATCCATCATGCATGCTATGCCTGTGATACTGTGTATAATGTCTGGACGTATCCATCATGATAGCTTTACATCATACATACTTGACATGGTCACCCCTACTGCGAGGCATACGTGCACGTCATGCACACATTACGTATGACATCAACAATATCTGCCCATACACATGTGTGCTGTGACACTATACATACATGTCCTATCCCCTGCTGTGGCACTTCATTGTTGGACATCCACTGCCAGCATCAGCGTGGGTGGTGGCATTGCTCTGTGTTTTAAATCACGATGGCACCCCTTGGCCTATCCCAGCTGTGTACATGATGTCCCACTGCTGTGCACACGGTGTCCACAGTGGTTGGTATACTCAGCAGGTTAACACTACATAACCACCTTTCACCACTCTCTCCTTTATGGACAGGTATCTTTACTGACAAACACCGTTCACATACGGTGCCGATTCGTCATACATATCATCCGTTACACACCAGTACATCTCGTGGGTTCTACATACCTTTCCTGTATTGCTTTCCATATTCCGTTTGTGTCTCGCTACTGACAAGTGATCGGCTCTTGTAGGAATAACGTCTTTGTTCAGTATGAACATACAGTTTGACTATCCTGGGAGTCTTCCTTATATCCGTCGTCACCTGCGGCATGTGGGTTCATCACACCAATAGCTGTTCCTCGGTGTGTACTTATGCGCATATCACCTGTGCATCTCCTCCATTCGTACAGTACTCGTCGGAACTAGGCCATGGTTCATTCATCGTCTGGGCGTTGGTTATCTGCACTACCTTCATGGGGATGGTATGTATTGTGTTATATTATGTGTGACTACAACCGCTATGTGTGGCGTCAGGTACATTTGGCTGTGGTGTTAGCCTTGGATTGTGTGTGTTGGGTATGGTATTATGTTCCACATGTGGGTGTCCGTGTCCTGCCGGCATCTGTCGATGGTGTTTTGCATTCTGATGTGTAACATAGCTCTTGTATTCCTGTACACAACGGATGCAGGTATGCATCCGCTGCTGATAGTGGTTCCCACGCGGGATGTTGCGGGTATGCCGCTGTCATTAACTGCCTGTATGTTTGTGCTGCTATTTTGGATTGTATCCCTTTGATATGTGCGATGGGGTATATCGGCGGCTGTGGGTGATGGGTACGGGTTGTGGGCCTTGCATTTGTACATACACGGTATGCTTCTGTGTGTGCTCCATCCCTGCCTGGGGAGTTACAAGTTACCTGTCTGTTGTTCTAGGAGTGTAGGTTTTGTTGATGTCGTCTGCCGTCGGTACTGCCTGCTTGTGTGCTTCCTGCATGTATTCCTCCGTCACATCGGTAGTATATCTGCAGCTGTTCGTAGGTGCTGACTATCCCTTGGCATTTTGTCACGGAAATTTACGGTCATTGTGGTCCTGTAGTTGGGACGGCCTGTATGCTACCTGTTGCCACCTATTCAGGTGGCGATTGTTTGTTTAACACTCGTAGAACACACAGTGGTGTTTACGGGACGATACGTGTCCACGATCGGTGCCGGGGTAGCACATGCGTATTTCCGCGGTACATAACTATTGCTGCGTAACGTTGCCGATATCTCGTATTGGAATTAACATGTCGGCGCCATACATACGGTGATGGTTTGTACATGCGTCCTTTGCATGTCATGTTGGCTATACTCCTGTGGTACATTCTGGGACATTTTCGATTTGCATCGTTTTACGTCGCCACGCACCTAGCCAGTGAGGAGCTCTCAGTACTACTTTGTGGGTACTGCTATACATACGCCTGTTGTTCCTATACTGTATGCCTACACATGTTATTCCACTCCGCCTGTCACATGCCACCTACATACACATTTTATAGTGTAACACACATTACACTGGCACAGCAGAACATACGACACCCTCACCTCACACATGCACATACTGCCGCTTTCGCAGGGATGGTTGCACACAGTACCTACGTTGAACACGTCGCCGGCGGCGGTGTCTACCTCCGCACTCATATCCTCAGAATATTACACGCACATGTCCTGTTACTGTATTGTGGCCTGGCGATCATCCCGAATGGCGAATATGCATTTAGGTGGGTTGACCTTTCCATGGGTGGCGTTCCCTGCTCTGTCCACCCTCCCGGATAGTCAGGTTGTCGTTCAGTATGTTTACTATGATGAGAGTTCGCATCTTACTGCATCTGTAACCTTGCATCCCTGTGATTCCCTGTTGAACTTGTTGTACTTTATATCTGTGTATGTGTACATATATTTCTACGTGTGTAATGATATCTATATCCATATTTGTGTATGCACATATGTAGACACCTTGAGCGAGCATTGGCAGCATACGGCTACGCCGTCTGCTGTCGGACCCGCGTGCAGTTGAGGTGTTGCCGTTCCATGCTCCGCTGGCTGTTGGTTGTGCAGTGTTTGGGTGCTACCTATGTTGGAGTCACACATGGGACCGCCCATACAGTACACATTACGGGCGGACATGTTTGTGTGCCGTCCATTTCACTGTGTGTGCAGGTAGGGAGGTGTCAGTCCATGGGGCCTACGCTGTCAGAGTATGTGCTATGCGTTCCTCTTTGCCAGGCATAGGCATATTGGGTACGCCTCCATCTGCCTACTGGGGCTGGCACAGTGTGTTCATGGCGCTGAACGCCCTGTGCCTGTGCTTGCCTTGCCAGTTGTGGTGGGCTTGGTGGCCCTACACCATTATGTCCCTGCGGCAGCTGTTTCCGCAGGATCATATTATGTAGCATAGCACATACTATGAATATGTGGGCACATGTGCCTGGAGAGTACTGCAAGGCTCCACCAGATGTATCCAAGCACCAGAACCGTGATTTCAACATCCCAAACACACGCTCTATGATTATTCTGGTTTGTGCGTGTGCCTCATTATGGCGTTCTTGCATGTGTGTGTGTGCATTTCTGATGGGTGTCATCATCCACGGCTCCAATGCGTAGCCAGCATCCCCCACAAGGTGACCTTGTGTGATGTCCCCTGGCGAATACCTGATACAGCTGTGAGGCATGCCTGATATGGGAGTCGTGGTAGCTTCCGGGCTGCCAGCACACACATCCATGATAATGCCCTGCGCATTGCACATGACCTGGCAATTGATGGAGGGGAATCCCTTGCAGTTTATGTAGCATCTACCCTGCTCACCGGTGGTGACTTTATTTCTATGTGCGTACAGTCTATCGCACCCAGTACCTCGGTATTGTGCCACACGGTGGAAGTGGCGCATATTGCTAGCCAACTCCTCCTGAGATCTGGGGAAGTATATATACTCATGGGCATGTTGTAACATGGCATCCAGAAACTGGTGTAGTACCCTGGATGCTGATGCCTGTGAGATGCCCATTATATTCCCGGTTGGCCTTTGAAAGGTACCTGTTGCCAGTATTCACAAGCTTACACATACCTTTGTGTCCACTGGGATGGGCTCCCTCTGTTGTCTCTTGTTCTCAGGCTTGGCCGGCACAGCTCCACTATTTGCTGTAACGTGTCCCTGTCCACCCTGTAACGCTCTACTATCTCCAGGTCTTGCAGCCCCTGGTAGGTCACCCTTGGTCTGAACACTCTCCTTCTCCTCTGAGGCCTCCGGTAGTTGTCGGCACCCTCCTCCGCAACTCCGTCTGTCTCTAACACATGCTGATGCATCACGGCCACGGCAGCACCCAACATATACATTTTAAAAGTTCCCCGTGTGTTTACACCGTAAGGCGCAGCGTTTGGGAATTCGCGCTGTGTGCTGTGTGCATTCCCACTTTATAGTGTTCCGCTGTACACCCGGTGATGTTATTGGGTGTGTCTCTGCTGCCGTATCTGTGGGCTATCTACCGTGTTTTACCGTTGGCACTGCAACACTGTTGCCTTTGCTGTTACATTACACTTGCCTGCATTGGTTTAGCTTTACACCTTACTTTACTGTTTCTGCACGTTGCACCTATTATTTACGGGAGTGCATCCTGCAGGCACATGACATGTCATGCACTTTGTTTGCCGCCGCCGTTATGCTAACTCTCTCCTTGGCTGTGCTGTATCGGTTCTTCGCTCTTTGCATTTCTACAACATCCACTACTTTCTTTGCATTCATATTCCTCCCCTTTCCCGTTTTGCAGATTTCTGCATGCAGAGTTGTCAGCTGCCGCCAATTGCCCTCCGTCGGTTGATTGGTGTTAATTGCTCATTACGACTCCAATTACACTGCTTCCGCATTTCCTCATATTCTCCGCATCACCTTCCTGTATCCATGGTTGTTGACGGGGCGGCCGTCACATGACTGGTTTGGGGAACGTAGTCATCCTCGTGCACATGCATCTGTGCGCGCATTGTATACTCTCACCGCATCTATTTCCTCACACGCCGGTCCTGATGCTGTGATGTGCATTGTACAGCCCAGGTTTGCTGGGCTCCAATGTGCTTCCTCCTACAGCGGCACACCCCTCTGCGATTGACAGGTGTTCCCTCTACACCACTCCTCGGTGTTTTACCGCTGCGCCATTTGGTGCAGCCTTACGCCAGCAGGGGTTTTGCGATTCAGTATTATCTGCCTCATTTGCATGGCCTTGGCTACTAATACATGGTTACGGCGCCAGACACCGACGCCACTCCTTGGCAACCCTTGGGCTGTGGTTGTGGCTTTCCATTCATACTATGGTGTATTGTGGCTGTGATGCTGATGTGTCTTATACTGCTCTTTTATGGCATTGTCATATTACTTCATTGTTCCTCACCTTCCACGGACTTGTCCTGGGGTTCTGCTGTGGTTTCTGCATACACATTTATGTCATTATTTACATTTTCTGCAGGTTTTCCTTTGACATTCTCGATTTCTTTCCACATTGCCATGTTGCACCACTATGACACATGACGTTGGCAGCCTTCCGTTACTCCTATGTCATGTTTGGATATATGTAAACCGTTTTTTTTGGTTTACATTGCCGTGCTGTTATGCTACGCCCGCGCCACTTCGTGAATCGCTACTTGCCTTCATTTGCATGGTGCAACACCGCACATGGGGTATTTAACATACCTACGCCGGAGGAGGCGCAACACCGGCGTGCGCCGCTGATGCACGTGGGTTTGGATCGTACCTGAATCGCTCGGCGGCCATGTCTGGCATTGTGGCACCTACGCCATGCGTGCGCCTGGCGCAAGGTTCATGAATCCCGGGGGGTGTATACCATAGCGTTGCTAATTCTTTCTTGGTTGGGGTGCAATACATTTATTAAATGTTGATAGGTATATTTACATATCTTCTGTTTAGAACACAGATCTCTCTCTCTCACACACACACACACACACACACACACACACACACACACACACACACACACACTATATATTGATATTAAATGTTACCTTTTTTTTCTGTTGGTCTGCAATTTAAGATGATGTGCAGACCACATCCTGGTACCTTTAATCAAATGCAACACAGCATGCAGAAAGTATTACAGCTTTTCAAACTCTGAAATTGTCCTCTTTTATTTTCCAACAGTTGTCCTGGGAATAAATTTATGTTTTTGTTTAGTGTTCCCTAAGGAAAAAGAGCTGAAGGAATTAGGTTTGTTTTATTTATTTATTTATTGGTTTTGGTTAACCAGGAAAGTCTGAATGGTATCAGGACCCATTTTCAGTGGAGACTCGGAGAGAAAAGCTCCACCACAACACAATACAAGTGAACGTTGACAATGACAAAACATAGATCTCCGTAATTAATCATGGGAGATGGCAGTTTTATACAGTATGTACATAAAAAATCAGTAGTAGTTTTATTTACAAACAGGAATAGTCTTACAATGGCAATTGATCATTACATTATTGGTACAGTATTCAGACATACTGTAGGTTGTAACTTTATATAGTTACTCTATATTTTAGAATGAAAAGAGTTCAGCAAGGAGAGTAGTTAGAAGAAAGAAGAATGTGTTTTTTATTAGGTGGAGAGTATTTGTGGTGTCATGACTTGTGTAGGTGTGGTTTTACTTGAAGCCTGTAAGATGTTGGGGATGGTTCTTATGTCACTGTTAGGGGAAGGGAGATCCACGTTTTGGGCAATATATGAGAGTATATGGAGCAGTCAGCCGAGCTGTTACATTAGGATATAAGAAATAAGGCTTTATCAGAAGAGCACAGTCTTAGCTGGGTGGTAAAATTATATTAGGTTTGTTAGGGATGGACAGTTATTTGGTTTATGTAGTAGCTTATGGATAGTAGGCAGTTGAGAGTATATGAGCTGGTGTGATAGCTCGAGCCACTGGAGGTGTCTGAGTGCTAGACAGTTATGTGATCTTTGGAGAAGGTTGGCAGTAAATGTTGTGACCTTCTTGTAGCATTGCTTGAGCTCGTTTAGATAAGTTTGGATGTTGACAAATATTGGATGATGACAAATATTTGTGCAGCACAAAATGGGGTGATATGAGATCTAGCTGTGTTAAATTTTTGGTTCTGGCTCTATAGAGAAAGTGCCATGCTTTTGGTGAGTTTTTTAACTACTTGATCTATGTGGACATTGAATTTTAGAACTTCATCTGTATGAACTCATAATAGTTTGGTGTGGGTAACAAGTTGTGTTTGGTTGCTGTTAGAGGTAGTAACAGAAAAAGATTACTTTTTTATTACAAGGTGTTTTACAGAGAAGATAAGTAATTTTGATTTGTTGGGGTTGAGGAATAGCTGATTGGAGGCCAGCCAACTTTCTATAGAGAAGAAAGATTCTTGAGTCAGCTATTTTTATTTTACTTTTATTTATTTATGTATGTGTGTATGTATGTATTTATTTATTTATTTATTCATTTTGATAATACTGTACTATTGTGACATTTTTGTTTATCAGGGTAAGGTCATTAACTTAGATGCTAAACAGGATAGGACCCTGCATGGATCCTTGCTGGACTTCAACTGATATAGGGAGAAATGATAATATGTAAGTCAGCCATTTCACTATCTGGCAATGATTAGCAAGTTAGCTAGAAAACTAGGAGTGGGAAAGGTTATAAAGGCCTAGGTTAGGGAGTCTTGTTAGAGAAAAGTGTGGGACACAGTGTAAGAAGCTTCAGAAAGAGGTCATGAAAGAGGGTAGATAAATTGCCTTCATCTCTATTTGTACTGACTGTAGTAACGAACCTAAGGAGAGCCATGGTGGTGCTGTGGTTTGGTGGTAGCTATGCTGTGAGGGAGACAGAAGTTTTTTTGGTGATATAATGAAGTATTTAGCACTGAATGCATTTTTCAAGTATCTTAGTAAGTAGTGCACAGAGAATGGTGATGGGGCTATAATTAGCGAGCTCAGTTAATTGATCATCTTTATGGATGGGGAGGATGTTGCATTTTTTCCATAGAAGTGGTACATAGGATTCATTGATAGAATGGTTAATCAATACAGAGAAAGCGTAGGCTATGGCTTCTGCTGCAAGTTGTTGATATTCACCTGGAATGTAAGTTCATTTGCTAGGAAGGTGGGATTTAGTTTGAGCAGGGTTTTTTTTGTTGTTGTTTTTTTTAATGGTAGAGGTAAGGATTGATTGGATGGCTGTTATGGGGATTTTAGGGGTTACAATTTGCTTTTGGTGTTTTGGCTATTGCTACTGAGTAAAGATGAAACTAAATTAATAAAGTTGGAGTTATATGCATTGGCAATGTTTGTGGGGTTATTTGATTATTGGTGAGGGTTTTGTTGAGCAGTCAGGGTTTAAAAGGTAAATTATGGTAGACCAGAGTAATTTGTGGTTATCATGATTATCACTTTGGAGGAACATTCTGTAGCTGTTTTTGTCAGATTTAATTTGATATTTTTGTTCTGTTTTTATGTTATTTGAATTTTTGATGTTTAGCTTGACTTTTGTTTGTTGCCAGGTTTTCCAGGTAGCATCTTGAAGTTTCAGAGATGTTTAGTACTTTTGGTCATTAAAGGGGCAGGATGTGACTAAACTCTTCTTTTATTCTGAGTGGGACTTGTTTTACTATGCTTAGGGATATGTTATTAAAGTGGGATGCAGCATCATCAAGAGGTAAATAGTTTATCATTGGCCAGATGTACTGACTGAGGTATGAGATGAAAACTGAGAGGTTACAAGTCACACTGTAATGATGTTATTTTTTGTTGTTTATTTGTTTTCTTAAAGAAAATATGGGGAGATGGTCACTTAAAGAGTTAGGCAGAATTCCTGAAAAGATTCAGGTAGAGTTCCTGAAGAAGTGATTTTACCTGTGGAATAAGGTTATCTGGTCTGTTGTGGTTCTTCATTTGTTTTTAGTTTTTTAAATACCTTTATTAAATTGCCACTTAGGCAAACATACATTAACAGAAAAAAAATATTATTGACATTGTTTTTTTAATTTACATGTATTATACATAATATATTATCATTGGTCCAACATTAACATACTTGCTAAATTCTTGCCTTCCCTTAAACCTTACCCCTCCTCCTACTACTGAACATTATTCTGCATGTATTGTTCCCACAATTTCCATTTATTTTTATGTAGTCTGCTCCTTCCCTTTCCTAAAGATACCTCTTCCAGTTCTTTTATCGCCTTTATAATATTTACCACTTTGAATACAGTTGCTTTAGACTTTGATTTCCATTTTCTAGTAATTGCTTTTTGGCAGCCAACAGAGTTAAACTTAATAAGGCTTTACTATATAATGGCAATTCAGATCTTGTGTCCCATCTCCTCAGTTATACCCATTTGCTCACCAAATATTTCTGACAAGAGTACTCGGTAGGGAATTTTTAAAATCTGCCAACGTATTACACTCCCAAAACATAAGTTCCCAGTTACCTCTTTCTTCCTTATCATACCTCCAACATTTGCCATCTACTGAGGAAATATTCAACATTTTTTGAGTATAAATACCTATGCAAATACCTTCGAGTTGTTGTTGTTTTTATTATTATAGTGAGTGGAAGAGGTGATCAGTTGAGTAAATCCATACAGATTTATGTTTTGAGATGAGTTGTCAGAGTGGAGTGAAACCCAGTCAATATTAACATTACCTAGTGTTAATTTTTCTTGAGGAATTGTAATGGTGAATCAGCAGAGGATGTCTTCTTTAGTGATATTTTTGTTATCAGCAGAATTATAGACTCATATAATGCACATAGTGTTGCCTTTGTCTGAGAGATGTGACCAGGATTTCTGCTTTGTCAAACTAGACAGCGGTGGTATAGAGTGTTGGAGTGGTTTTATTGAGTATTGCAACTCCTCCAGCTCTCTTCTATTTCTGTTAGCTCCATAGATGTTATAGTCTGGACACAGTATCTCATTATCATTACTTTCATTTTCAGCCAGGCCTCAGTTAGTGCCACAATATCAGGTGAGTGTTGGGCAAGCCATGCATGAAATTCAGGTGTCTTGTTATAAATACTTATGTTAATGTGGACAGTGCTAGAGTGGAGGAGTTTGACAAGTGTTGTGTAGCAGAGGTGGTGTTTGCAGGGGGAGGGTGGATATAAGCAGGAAGTTGGGCCTTAGTTGGGGTGGATATCCCCTCTACATTTTAAGGTTTGGGGATTATAGGGAATAAAAGTCAACCATTTTAGTTAGATTTAGGTTTTGGACAAAGGTTTTTAGAGATTAGTTTGAGGTGGCAAGTTTTATAGTTAAACAGTTGTGAATAACTGAGAGGGAATAGGGTTGGAGTTATAGCAATGGACTTCTGGTGGGAGTTGGTAGATAAAGTCTGTTAGGTAGAGGATGAGAGGATTGAGATGAGATGGTAGCATAAGTGACAGGAAGTTAGATAGGAGGGGAGTAGGAAGAGAGGGAAAGTGTATACTACTGAGAAGAATATGTTAGAGAAGCAATTGGATTGGTTGGGAGTCTTGTTTTATGAGAATGAAAGCTTAGGAGTTGATATTTATGAGCTGAGAGATTTTAGGGTAGAGGTTGGAGTCTATTGATCTGTATGCATGTGTGTCTTATATATATATATATATATATATATATATATATATATATATATATATATATATATATGTGTGTGTGTGTGTAAGTGAATGGTTAGATATTAGGGTTAGGTGAGTGGGTTTAGGTATATGGAAGATTGTGGATTTCTGTATGTGTACAAAGGTGTTATTTTAAGTGGGAAGGAGGAAGAGTGTGTGAGATGTGATGTGTAAGCTGTAGGTAATAGATGAATAAAGATTGAGAAAAAGGGTGAAATGTGAATGGTGATGATTGGATAGAGATACAGTGTGGAGGAGTATGCAGAAGTATAAAAGTGGGTGCATTGCAGGTGTGTAGGAACAGGGGTAGGGTAGGGGAGTGGAGTAAGCCTGATTATAGCATGGGCATGGATGGACAGAGCATATTTTACCCAGCAAGAAACAGATAAGAATTCTTAAACAATCAATGGAGCAGCCTCAAATCAGGTTAGTTAAATACCATCAACATACACAGTATGCAAGCAGACTTGCAGAGAAGTATTGTTGTGCAGTCTTGTAGTATATTTGTTGGGAGAAATCACACTTACTTAAATAAGTGCAGTGACTAGTATATTCCTGGTAGTAACATATTACATATGGGATAGTCAGGCAGGCTCCCTAGGGCAGATAGCTTTAACAGCTAGAGGGGTGCAAATTTTAGTTTGTATTTTGTGTTTTTTTTCTCTTTTTATGGAATATTAGTTGTTACTATATGTGGAGAAGATACTGTCTGAATAGGTTAGCCTTATAGTTAAGGTCAGAAGTTTTTTATTATTATTATTGTTTAGTCTAAGACAGGGTTGAATTGCATGAGACTATGCCCTCAGCTTTTCAGTGAGCATGCCTTTACAAAATGATGATTATTTTTTATTTATTTATATTTTTTACAGGAACTTGTCAAGTAAAAAGCTGAAGATATAAAGTAGTATTGTTATGGTTATCAGGTATCCATCAATTTAATCAGAGGAATAACATACTCAAAATGGTTTCTTTTTGAATCATTGATGTTTTATTGCAGGTGCTTGTTGCTGACTGGGCCACATGGATGTTTGCGAGGGATGGTTTGGATATCAGGGGCTGGTATCAGCTTCAGGAAAGTGGCATATCAGGTTCTATCTAGTAGGTTAGAAAGTAAATGAGAAACTGAGTAAGGAGGTGTAGCAGTAGGAGAGAGAACAGTTAAATTACAAATACTGTAAGTTGCAGACATAAAGAATTTACTTATTTGGAGCACATTATCCTCACAGTATCACTGAATCAGCTTTGGGTGGGTATCTTTGTTGTACTATAAGCTAAATTCCAGTGTGTGATAGCTGTGAGGAGGCGGTGTACCATTTTAAGTATAAGATGGTTTATATGCAGAAAATGTACCTTATAAGAATTTAGAGAACATTTGCTAATCTGTACTGGTATGATTTTCTAAATGGCATATGTTACTGTAGCATTTTTGCAGTACTATGTTAGACTAAACAGCTCTATGTAAGTTATGTTATTAAAAATGAAAGAATACCAACAAACAAAGGCAGTCACATGCACATGAATGACTAAACAAAAACTTCTAAAATAATTAAGTAAGAAAACTTATCCCACACTGGGGTGAATAGTACAGCAACTGTACACTTAATATCCAACCTTGAAATATTTAATCATTAATTTTACAAAATATAAGATAATTTCATCCATGTATACAGAAATGATAATTTTCCACCTAAGCTTACAGATTATGGCACTTGCCTTGAATTTGTCTGTGCAAGAGCTATGAGCTAAGTAATTCATATGATCATAGAAGGTTAATAGGATAATGGCCCTAGGGCCCTTATAGACCTAGCCTTCCAAACCTGCTAGGAGATTAATTACCTGTAAAATATATATGCATTAATTTCAGGGAGTAGCCAGAAGAATGATTTCTTATCAGTTTGCATTATCCCAGAACACAGCAGAAAACACTGTATATAATAAAACTTGTCTCCCCAAAAATTAATTACTTACAGAAACTGTTGAGAGACAAGTTAAAGTGAGCATATTAGTAAGCGACTATGCTGCACCCACATTTAAAGCTTCAGACAATCTAACTGAAATTTATATAACACCATCCATGATTTAGAATGGCAGTGGTAGTAAAAAGCAGAGGAGCCAGCAATGACAATGAGACGTATCTCAGATTTGCATAACAGAATAAGTACAACTGCCTTTATGGTTCAAAATATGTCACTAATTATTTAAAAATATAAGTCTAACAGCTAACAAATACGGCAAAACAACTGATCTCCTTTGGTTGCAACTGATATTAAATGTTAAAAGAAATATGCTTAGATTAAAATATCTTGCACTATGTTGCTTAATTCCTATTGTATTTGTAAAGTTTTTTATAGTCTTGCTTCACTGGAGGTAGAAAGGGTAATTAGTGAGGGGTAAAAGAATTTCCTATACCTTCAGTAAAGGTTGACCATTTAAAGTTGTGAATATGTCAGTCAACACTGTTCATTTTTAACTGTGCCATTTTTACATCTGTACAGTACTAAAAT
This sequence comes from Protopterus annectens, assembly GCF_019279795.1. Classification (NCBI taxonomy): domain Eukaryota; kingdom Metazoa; phylum Chordata; order Ceratodontiformes; family Protopteridae; genus Protopterus; species Protopterus annectens. Next base: position 1,742,538,033 of record NC_056741.1, on the reverse strand, counting down.
TAGTTTATGCTGCATTTTTCTAACAGTTCTCCACATATGGCAATATTTTAGTGCTAGAACCCTTACTCCAAATAATTTATTATCTGAAAGAATAAAGCCAGAACTTACAGGAGCTCCCCCCAGGAGAAATAAAATAAAGAGGCGATGAACATTTGGTTTCTAATTATTATGTATCTTTTTTTTTTTTTTTGAGGTACAGTCTAAAACATTATTACCTGTCTTACTGGTGGTTACAACATCAGAAACCATAAAGCGAATGTGCAGTTTCATTGAATATATATATACTGACTATGTATAGTCATCAAGTGTGTGTGGGCATGCATTACAGTACTGCTAGCTAGTGTCTCTTTTATATAGGAGAGCTTTCTTACTATATAACAGAGTTACTAGACTTACTATAGCAATAAGATATGTGTAAGTGTGTGTCATAGGAATTTTGATATTTAGGAATGTGTGTCTGTGAGTGTAGGAGTGTGTTGTATCATGTGATTGTGTGTGTGTGTGTGTGTGTGTGTGTGTGTGTGTGTGTGTGTGTGTGTGTGTGTGTGTGTGTGTGTGTGTGTATGTGGTGTTAAACGTATTTTGAATGATTGAATGCATGTAGGTTATTTGGAGTGTGTGAGACATTTTGTTACAAATCTGTCATAACTTCTCTTACCTGTAAAAAGATGTACCAGACTGCATGTTTGTGTGTGTATGTGTGTATGAAAAATGCTTATTTGTGTTCCATTTGTGTTTGTACTATATTTATCAAAAGTCATAATGACACTAATACATTTGCTCAAGAGACTTAACCTAAACAACCTTCACATCTATCTTTTGTAACCCTGAGCCCAATACCATACCTACTCTCTTATTGCTCTTAACTCCATAAGCCCCAGACCACTGCAAACATTAAAAAATTACTCAAGCCAGTTGAGTGGTATATGCTGCCAATGGATTTTAACAGTATTATGACAGTAAAATGCTTAATGCAAAAATAAAAAATTCTTCCTGTCCATTCATTTCACTTACAAACCATTCCAGTAAGATAAACAATATTAACATGTTAACCTTTGTCAAAGAAATTAAACAGATTAAGGATAATATGAAACATTCACAAAACAAAATGATAAGAGTAGAGCATTTGAAGGCTATCAGTTTTATTGTCTATGTGGCCAACTAAGATATGAACCATAATTTTATAGATGATGCTGGTGAGGCTAATAGAATGATAAAACACAAATTAGGAAAACTACAGGAAGACTGAACAAAACCAAGAAATAACAATCCTGTTGCAGTAATATGGTGTGGAGACTTGCAGAGACTAGTAGAAGAAATGCTTTATTCAAACTAAACAGTTAAGCACTTTCATCCTATTTTACAAAGACTTCATCAGAACTGACTTTAAAACAGACAAAAAGTTATTTAAATAATTGGCTTAGATATAGAGAAAGTCTTTGCTTCCCTAAATTGGGACTATTTATTCAAAGTCCTAATGCTGTTTGAATTTCCTGCATCCTTTGTTCATCTCCTAAAGTATAATATATATATATATATATATATATATATATATATATATATATATACAAATAATTTAGCGTATGTCAAGTTAGGTCCTTTCACCTCTGAATCTATACATATAACAAAAGGCATTAAACAAGGATGCCCCATGTCACCGATTCTATTTGCTCTGGCTATTGAAATATTGGCAGATTCAATTCGTAACAATATAAAAATCAAAGGAATAGATGTTTATGAACAATACAATTCTAAAGTAATGCTATTTGCTGATGACATATTACTAACATTATCTAATACAAAAGAGACATTAGAAGAATTAGATATATTTATTGACAAATTTCACATGACTTCAATTCCAATAAACCAAAATCAAAATTTTTATTTTTAAATAAAAAAAGAACTGAAGACTAAGGGGGATCACATCATAGGGAAACAAGAATCTACATTAAAATATCTAGGAAATGAGTTATGCAACAATGAATTAGTATTGAAAAACTACAATAATATTATCAATAAAATTAAAATCTCTGTGGAAAAATGGAGCAAAATAATATTAACATTTGAAGATAGACTACAGTTAATAAAATGGTTTTATTGTCCAAGATCCTATATATATAGCCTTGGCAATACAACTATTACCAGAAAGGAATATACTTAAAGAAATAAATTCATGCCTAATAAAATTTTTATGGTTCCCCAAAAGAAACAGAATAGCTTTAATACATCATATCTGACCATCAAAATAGGGAGGATCAAACTTTCCTGATTTAGAAACATATATAAAAGTATCAATATCTAAAAACATATCAGATTGGATAAGTCCAAATTACTCTGCAAATTGGAAAGAATTACTAACTGTAATAATAAATGAATTTGATTTACAAAAAATATTTCAAATATCAGATAAAAACAAATTGCCATGGCACATATCATGCATTAGTATGCAATATAACATAACTAAACCCACTAAAACTCATATGATTAATTATTACATTGGCTCATTTAGGAAAATTATTAATGCAAATATAGATTTAAAAATCTGGTTTGATCTTTTAACACCATTTATAGTTGCAATGACCTTTCCACATAAAATATATAGAAAAATGACTAATTCCTGGAACAGAAAGGATTTGTTTGTCGGCTTCAATGTATCAAAGAACTAAAAGTTTTAGATATGTAAGTAATGAAAACAACATGCAAAATTCCACAACAGAACTGGCTAAATTTATAGAGTATTCTGTCATATTTGCAAAATTTAAGTAAAATAATTAATAATTCTTCATTTAAAGAAATACCTAAATTTACAAAATACAT
>NC_056741.1:1742500216-1742530216 GCF_019279795.1 Protopterus annectens | reverse complement strand
ATGTCTAAGATATTACTTGCTTTGCTGGACAACAGAATTCAATACCTTGTCCAAAAAATAGGAGATGCTAACTGTCTTTTGTCTTGGAGCAGATACAATTGGCCTATAAGGGGAATCTTTTGAATCTTTGTGAACTTTAGTGATTCCAAAGATTCTCCCTAATTCAGGTTGCTCTTCTAGTAAAAATTCGTAAGTGGAAAAATCAAAATATTTGCTATTAAACATTTCAAACAATGTAGAATTTACCTGTTTAAAATACACTCTAACATTGGTCTTGGTTACTTTATAATAATGATTAGAGTAATTCAACAACTTCAACATTTCTTCTTTGTATCGTCTCTGCTCAGTAACTACAAGGCCACAGCCTTTATCGGTCCTCATATGTCTCAAATGCCTGTAGTTACAGAGATCAAATAAGGCTATTTGTTCACTACACTTTAAATTAAAACATTTCTAAATACCTTTATTAGGTAATTCATCTTCAAAATCATTTGCCCAAGCTTAACTAAAAGCCTTAAGTGTATTATTGAAAGGAGAATTAAAAGTTGTTGGTTAACTAACAATAACGGGTTGCAAGTTTGTTTCACTTCATTTAAAAGGTATTTAAGGTTAAGTTTACAGACAAAAAGTTTAAAATCCATGATTAGTTCAGTATATTTTTCTTTTATGTTGGGTATAAAGGTGAAGCCTTTCGATGACACATCAAGTTCATTGCTAGTGAAAACATGTTCTGACAAATTCTATACTGGGCAGGAAATCACTGATAAATGATCTTCATTCATTTACCTTTGTCTCTCCCTTTTCCCTTCTTCCTGTCCTTGTAATTCCAATTGTTGCTGGATTTGTTGTGGGAATTCAAACATGTTTTGGGTCTGGTCCCTATCCGCAAAAATGGGGATAATGTTCCAGCATTACTTGTTTCTGGCTCACTGTTGGTTGATGTGGCTGCAGGGTCTGATCCTGCTTGGTTGTCAGTGTTTAGTGAGCCATGATTTGAGACATTAGAATTAACCACAGAGATGATTTTATTCAGCTGGTTAACATTAGGTACCACACTGCTGACTATATGACTCAATGTCATTGGCATATTATTATTAATGTTTTTCACCCAGTGCTTAAAGGATAAGCACACCCATTAAGGTATAGTAATGCATCACTTCAAATTTCTTACTTTTTCTATGAATTTGACTGGCCACATGTCTTTCCATTTTAACAGTAATACTATTATATAAACTACAAAAAAGTGAAAACTGTGGATGCTTCAAAATATTTTCATTAAGTTGCTTTATATCTCTTTTAAGTACTGCCATCTTGTTTTCATTACACTTAATTAGTTTCCTGATAACTTTCAATCCAGTATCATTAAATGACATTTATATTGAGTTAATTAAGTTATCAGAAATCTGAATGTAATTGGGAATAAATACATGCAATCCTTTGGGCACTTGCTGTACCTCAAAACTACCTTTGCAAATATAAAATATTGTATTGTAATGACTGAAATAAATATATATATATATATATATATATATATATATATATATATACTGACAAATTATTATATATACATCATGTCTGTTAACTGGTACACAGCAATGAGCTACAGAATCTTTTCTGTTGCCAATAGAGTAGCACTTATCTCTAAAAAAAGAAAGCATAAGTAATAAGCACGCAAAAACAAAATAATCATAAATCTACTAAATAGTACATAGGGTTTATTACCATAAGTTTCTGCTATTCACTAGTAATAAAGACAACTAAATATGTAGGTACGTAGATAAATAGATAGGCAGACAGACATTGATATATCAGCAGATAAAATCCCCATATTCTAGTGTTGCATATAAAATATACAGTAAAAATAGTAATTGTGTGATACTATATTTAGATGTAACCTTGGCTCATCCTAGCATAGCTTGTCTGTTCTAAACAGTGGCAGTTGTGTTGTGAAGTTAGTCATCAAGCAGTATGCAGGTTTATTTGGTTTCCTTTTCATATATATATATATATATATTTAGAGAGATAGAGAATGAGAGAGAGAGTCTTTTGGAGTTCATTCATATATTTATTCTGCCATTTAATACTAATGAACTGAGAAAAGAAAAATATTGCAATACCTGGTTTGATCTTTTATCAGCGTAACTCAGAAAGTGCAAATATTTGACAACGTAATGTTACTCAGTTTATTATTGTGGAACAATATTATTTATTATTTATTATTATTATCTGCTGCACGACACCAATAATTAGTTTCTTATCCCTTACTTCTGTCATAGTGCTACATTTGGTCAGTTCATTATTGTGGAACGTGTTATCTGCTCCGTGACACCAATAATTAGTTTCTCACCATTTACTTCTGTCATAGTGCTGCAATTAGGTTATCATTGCAAGTTATCATCTACCACTAACAAAAGTTTGTCGATTTTTTATCTGGATATGAAAAAGGAAGATAATGGGCATAACAAACAGGTGATGAGAATACCGCAATTGTTTGTTTGTTTTCTAGTAAATTATTTTATTAATAAAATAAATAAGAAAACAAAGATGCAGCAAAGTGCTAAAGAGGCTCTCTAAGTTTTTTTTTTTTGCTTTTTTTTCAGTCCATGACCATACTCATCTTTCCACTTCAGACTCTCTTGGGTGCTTCCAGCCTCCAGGAAGGCAAGAAGAGACACACCTGGGATGAACTTCAGGCATCTGTCCATTTGTTAAGGTTTGCTTAAAAGGAAGTGAGGGGATCATTCTGTTTTACATGTAAGAGAAGATTATTTGAGAGATAGGGAAAAACTTAGCAATACATTTTTCACTCCAGCCTGTCTTATTTGCTTGTGCAGATTCAGTTCTTTACTCTGAGCATTTGATGAGACAAACATAAATCACCATACAGAACTATTTAATAATGTTTAGAGCTAGAGTTTCAAGCCAGTCTTGGCAGCTGAAGGTCTTTACTTTAGTGATCTTTTTAGTTAGGAACATCTGGGGTCTTTCTAACTGAGTGATGTGTTTGGATAGATACATGCATACATACATACATACTTTGAATGGCATTGTATTCCTATTATTGGTCAGATTATGGCATATTATAGAGAAATGAAAACTTCTTTTGACCTGGATGATATACATTTAAGTATTAGTTGGGTTCAATATAAGAATGTCTTGACTACTGTTACTACATTGTGGTCAACAAATAATAGGCAGATGACTATGAAAGTGCTGAGATCTCTGATGATTGCATCAGACTGGAATTGTGATCTATATGTACATTAAGCTGCTGTTGAGATTTGTTTGCCAAAGATACTAGGCTGCTTGACATTTAATTTAGGCCCATTTCTAATACACCACGGATTTGTATGGTTTATTCCTTGTTGTATTAGCATGATTTTGGATATTAAGTGGATTACAACACCTAACTTGTAGTCATCAGTAAATATATTCAGTTACAGGTCTGGATTAGTGGTTTGGAGATATTAGAAGCACATGTCAAATGTGAGAAATTCCAGTACTTTGCCCTTAGAACTGACACTATTCAAGTTTCTGTTGCCTGTCATAGCACTTGTTGCTTTAACTTTATGTGTTCTGTCTGTTATCCTATTGGCTGTCCATCATATAACATAAGAATTTAATGAAACTAAATTGCTCTCAGACTGCCAAAGTCCTAATAGTCAAACTTCAATTCCTCTTCCAAGTAGTCTAAACTATAACTTTCTTATTCCACCTTGGACTAATGTCCACTACCCAATATGTAGTCCCTCCTCTATAACTAAAACTAATAAATCATCATCCAAATCCAAATACTGTCAACAACTAGCCATTAAACTATCCAGACTCATTGCTAACCTCACAAATAATCTCCTTCTGGGTGGTGATATTCACCCTAACCTTGGTGCTTCTTCGCTTCACAACACTAATAGCATTTCCAACAGTCCCACTAACAGTCAGATTATTTCATGACCCACAGGTTTATTACAAGCAATGCACATAAACACTAGAAGCATAAAAAACAAAATCTACAGTGTTCATGCCCTTATGGCAAAATATTCCACAGATATACTTGGTATCACTGAAACTTGGCTGAACCCCAATACATTAGACAGTGAAATACTGCCCCCAGGTTATAAATATACTTAGGCTAGTAGACCTACCAAAAAAAAGGAGGTGGGGTAGCCATTATCTATAAAAAAACTCCTTAGACATTACCATAGCAAATCTACAGCCTCCTCCATTCAACAATGTGGAAGTCCTAGTAGCTAAGCTAAGAATTAATAACAATCAATCCATAAACATCATCTGATCTTACATTCCCCAGGGGACAATATAGAAACTCTAGAGAGTCTACTACAATGACTCTCTAACAACCACCCTCAGGAATCTATTATTCATGGGGATTTTAATATAGACTGGTCCACCTGCTCCTCTCACAACCTTTCTACTCACATCAACACATATGGATTCACCCAGCTGATTATATCTCCCACCAGAATAGACAAATCCTCAGAAAGGGAAAGTATCCTTGACTGGATACTCATCAATAATCACAGCTCTACATACTCATCTGGAGTACTACCTGATCAATTAACTGATCATCTGCCCACCTTTATTATAAACACCAAATCTGAATATGCCCATCACCCCATCTATAAAACTATTAGAACTACCAAATACTTCTACCCTTAGCTATTTCAGGATGAACTAAAGCTGTGAAGTTGGTCCATACTACATCACCTTCCCCTTGTAAATGCTATCTCTTACTTTAATACCACATTTCTCACAATCCTAGACTCTCATGCACCATCTAGGACCACTAGAGTTAAACAGAATCCAGCCCCATGTTTGAGTAAAAATACCATCACTAAAATTAAAATGAGGAATACAGCCTGGTCACAATGGAGAACCACCAAATCACCTAACAATTACCTACTGTACTGCCAACTCAGAAACGACACAAAAAAGTCCATCCTGAGAGAAAGAAAGGAATATTTCTATCACCTTCAGCAAAATAATCAAATCAACCCACAAACATTTTGGTCAGGTATTAAAAAATTACTCCACCCAGGTAGACCCACTACCCCTACCCCATCAAAATGCCAAGGCTTTCAACCAAAATGTATAGCCAACAGCTTTAACATCTTCTTTAAAGAAACAGTTCAGGCCATAGCCAACCAGCATAACTCCCTTTTAACAAATAACCACCCTCTAGCACCCAGTCGTAAACTATCCTTTAGCTTCAGCCCTATCTCAACCAACTACATCAGGAAACGTTTCACCAAACTAAAACCCACCACACTACCTGCAGATCTCCTCCCCACCAAATATCTGCAAATAGCTTCAGATGCCATAGCCCTACCCATATCCATCTTAATCAATAGATCCATCAAAGAATGTACCATACCCTCCATTTGGAAGGTATCACATGTGATACCATTGCATAAAGGAGGGAGTTCTACCAAAATGTCCAATTACAGGCCAATTGCTATACTGTCCCCATTAGCCAAAATCTTAGAAAAGTGCATTCACAGTCAACTAATGCACTTTCTTACACATAACAAACAACTAGCCAACTCACAACATGGATTTAGGCCCCATCATAGCACAACAACTACACTCCTCTCATTCACCAGTACTAGTAGCAATAACAGGAATAATGGTCAATTGTCATCAGCCCTCTTTCTTGACCTCTCCAAGGCTTTTGACATGGTTACCCACCGCCAACTTATCTGCACACTGGAAAATCTGTCCCTTAATCAGCTGGCCATTCAGTGGTTCCAAAACTACTTACTGGGTAGAAGTCAGGCCGTACTTTGGCAATACAACCTGTCTTCCCTGCTCCCAGTCACTCTTGGGGTTCCACAGGGCTCTAAACTGGGACCACTACTTTTTTCTGTCTTTATAAATTACCTCCCCACAGCAATCCCCAATGCCACCTGCATTCAGTATGTTGACAACTCCACTTTGATTTGTACAGCCTACACCCCACTCAAACTCCAATCCATAACGCAAACAACATTTAATACCATTGAAAACTGGCTTTCCAACTGCCAACTGATCTTGAATCCCAAAAAAAACAAATTGTTACTATTCACCCCAACCCAGTGGTCCCCTCCGACACCCTTTAGTGTGATTTCTAACAATGGAACTATTATCACTCCAGATACCCATACAAAACTGCTAGGGGTGCACATAGATAACCATCTAAAATTTGACTTCCATGTAAGCCAAACCATAAAAATACAAACAAAAGAATTGGTTCTCTGTATAGGAACAGGGCATTCTTAACACAAGAAACTAGATCCCCTATTGCAAACTCCCACATCCTATCAACATTTATGTATGCATCCCTTATACTTACTAACTTGGCTAAGGCTGAGCTAAACAAACTATCACTCTGTTACAATCACATAGCCCATTTCACCAGCAACTCTAAATTTCATACACATCACTGTCAAAACCTCAAACTACTCAACTGGCTTGAATTCCCTAATCTCCTTCTATACAACCAACTTAATACAGCTCATAAAGTGCTTCACCACCCTGATAAGGTTCCCGCTCTCATATCTTTAATAACTCCCGACACTAGTTCACGGCCACTCAGATGCACTGAAAAACTACTACTCAAGACTAAAAAATCCCACAAATCAGCAGGTGACTCCCTCTTCCTCAGCTATATTTCCAAAACCTGGAACCATGTGCCACCAGTTCTAACTCAGGAATCCTCCTTGGTTAAATTCACAAAAAACTCAAACTTTATTTCCCATCCCACTGGATATGTGCCTGTGCTAACCCTGGGTGACCCTGGACTCCCCCTTTCCCATACCCTCTCTAGCTCCTGACTTTAAAAAGCAGCACCTTAAGGCATGTCCTTTTAGCACAATAGAATATTCTGCTCCCCAGGAATCTTTGTCCACTTCCTCCAGTCTTGTTATAAATAAACAGTGTCACTTGGAAAACATGTTCTCTACTAATTTTGTTATGACTAAAGCTATGAGCTAACATACTTGTATACTCTGTTGTATATGACAAGTAATATGTCTTATAAGTAGTGTATCTTTGTTTGACTAACTGTATCTTTTGTTTGTATGACTAATTGTATGCTGGAGCTTTTCTCCCCAGGCCTCCGCTGAAAACGGACATTAATCCAGTCGGACACTCCCGGTCAGCGAATGTAAATAAATAAATAAATAATCTAGGATTTGGCCTTTAAGCTTGTTTAAATTCCAGAATAGGAAATAGTGTCAAAAGCCTAGGCTTGATCCAGGTATGCCGTATGACCTTTATGACTGCTATCTATAGTTTCAGTGACATTTTTGAAGAAGTTTATTAAATTGAGCAGACCTGATATCCCTTTGACAAAAAACACAGTCATGTGTCTACTGATATAAACATTTTTATACTGGGGCATATGACATTCGATATATTGCATTCTAAAGCTATGTGAGTTAGTCTTGTTAAGCTGATAGGTCTGTAGTTCCCAGGATCTAAGGAGTTGTTTCCTTTATGGTGAGGTAATAACAGACAATTTCAATTCCTCAGAATCTACCTTTATATAATAAAAAACAACCTGCAAACAGCCAATAACCATTCCATATAGAAAGCCATGTTTTACTCGGTCTTGACAGATGCACACACTTCAAGAGTTATTGTCTGACATTGTCTTGACAACGTAGAAACTGTCTCAAATTTACTGAGAATATAGTACTTATTAGTAATAATAGTTTATGAGAGGTATGAATATATCAACATACTTGAGGCTAATTTCTTACTATTTGAAACATCACTAAGTAAGCTCTTTCAGTTATATAATAAATATATTAACATGTTGATGGAAAAATTTCAAGACATGACTAACTCCTTCCAGTGCTGAATTCCCAAAGACTCTCTACCAGTCCACATGAGCAAGCTAGACCAGGACCTCGAGTGCATAGTCCTAAAAATATATACAAATATACTATTAAAATCTTTAGGTCTTCCTAGCACTTAAACAAGCATTGCTATCTAAAAATAAATAAATAAAGACTACTTGAACCACAGAAAGTAGCATAAATGCACTAAAATGATTACTGGCTACTAAAGACAGCTTCAGACATTGCTTACAGAGAGGAGAATGACATGTAGCATATCACACTGAAGGAGATGTAGAATGACATAGTGACACTCAGCACAGCCCTTTCTAATGAAGGAAAGACTCATTTGTTATCATTGAAGGTTAGTGCAGAGGATTAAGACTCCAAGTTATTAAGTGAATTCCTGTACCTAATTATTTCCATCCACATTTACTTACTGTTTAATTCTGTGCAAGTGACTTAACCAGACAGTTTCCCAGATCACTCCTGAAAGGGGACATTTGTGTCAAGTGGGTTTACCTAGTTATAATTATGTCTAAAGTAAAACATAAAAAACTGTGCTCTCACTAAAACATGGCAATGTGATTTACAGAAAAGGTAATTGCTTTACTTGTGATCAAAATATTTATAAAAAAGTAAGAATAGTTTTTTCCTTGGCTGAGATCCATAAGAGTGTGCAGTCATGAGGCTTTCTTTTTTACTCTTGCTCTATCACGCCTGATGGCATTTGAAGCTAAAACAAACAATCATATCACAGTGAGGCATTTATCCAGGTAGTTACTGGGGAGTATTTTCTTTAATCACTAATATTTCTCTTGTGCAAAAGTAAATAGTGCTCAGGTGGTAGGCGTGCCGTGGGTTGTATATGGGCAGCTACTCAGTTTCACAGGTGATATAATCCCCAACAGCCCTTACCCCTTGTAACAGACGTCATTGTCTGATCTTCCATCTCTACCAGTTGTCAGGATGGATGCATCCTCATCACCTCCCCCCCCAATGTCGGTATTGTTGTAGAATAGTACCTTCCTGGTCAGTCTGCACAGAAGTGGGCATATCTTATGTGACTGAAATACCTAACGGCTATGATGTTGTGTGCAAATAATGCATGACTGACTTCCATGCAGATTTGACAGTGACATCATGCATGCATTGCATGTTGATTTACAATGTTGATTTACAATTTGCTGATTTTGTCAATCACCCATATAAATTTGACTGTTCCATGAAATAAATACTACAGGTGTTCAATGTAAGTTGTAAGAGATCCTTATCAGATGAGTGAAATATCAAAACTTCGAAATCCATATGGTCAGGACCATATGATTGAAGTTTTGAATGGAAATCAAGGTACAATGCGGAATGGTTAATTTACCCTTTTCCTCAATGTAGGGTGATTTCGAAGTTGGTGTATGTAATTTGCAAGGGGTGTGGGGGGTGCAGGGGGGCTTGCCCCCTGCAAAAACATAAAAAAAAAAATACTTGGAATTATAGTGCTGTTTCTTTCGCATTAGGTAGTTGTAGTGCCCTCTTGAGCTACTTGCCCAATACCTGATGAATATTCATGCAGCCGCTGAAGACATCAACATGAATATTCATTCATTATTCGAACACATCACTGGGGATGGCCAGTGGGCGGGGTTTAGGCAGGACCTGCTACTGCACACCTGGGAAGATAATGTTCTACAACATTGCCACAATGTCTACATATTCTGGTGATTTTTCAGCGTCTCAATGAAAAAGATTATGATTAGCATGTATTTTTTCTCTCATATGCAGTATGGGCATCTGCTTACTAAAAGAATCCAGGACTTTAATCTCTCCTTTGTGTCACCTACCTCGCATAACCAGAATGCCTTTTTTTCTTTGTCATCACTACTATATGAACATGTAAAATTTGCAGTACCTGTGCTTTATGCTGCTTTCATTCTGTCAGGATAGTTCTTTTCTAATGCTTTTTGTTAATGGCTCCATATCAGGAACACCAACTCTCTAAGAGTGTTGCCCCTAGTCATCCTGGAATGAGTTATAATAGCACATCAGAGTAGGAAAGAAAAACTTTACTACTAATATAATGCTCATATTTTTGTTAAAACATCAATCTAAGTGCATAGCTTTTGTGCATGTTATGTGAAGGGTACAATGGTTGGTAATGTCACAATTTAAAATTTAAAATGTAAAAATTGAAAAAAAAATTAAAGAACACAACATCCCTAACAGAGATTGTTGCCATCCAGTCATTGCCTGGGAGTATTCTAATTCTGATTTGCAGGTCAGGAGAAGAGCACCATTACTTGAACATTTATGACAGTATTACCTGCCTGAGATATTAGCAAATAGAAATGTCAAACAATGCAGCTACTTGTTCCAACATTTAACTGTCCCAAAAGCAAGTGTTATAGGCAGATGACTGGAAATCTCATTTCACCAATGTCAATTATTTCGCCTTGCCAAGTTTTAAGTGAAAAAATATTGATATGTAGAAGCATTGCACTCAGCAACCCTGATCTGAATGCTGGTTTTCTTATGATTTCTGTCTGTTTTGTGTGCAGCTGTTGAGGCAATACAGGCCATGCAGCAGCTGTAGCCTGAGACTGTCTGACCCACTGAGAGTGTAATGTGCAGTTATCCATGAAGGTCACCTGCTGTGAAACTGACAGTGTCCCTGAGCTCTGAAGCCACTGTAACTCTGCACCTTAATTTGTGAAACTGGAGCTGCTTGTGGGTGGTGATCACGTGAAATAAATGACAAACAGGATGGCAAGAACAGTGTGCCTCAATGCAGAACTGTTAATCTTGGGTTCTGAAGTTTCTGTGTACATTTTTAAGGTTCTGCAAAGATTCTGTCTTTTAAATGCAAAGGGGGACAGTATAACTAAAAAATCCCTTGATTAGGGTTCCCTGGACAGTGTTTTATAGTGGAGTTTAAGGGATAACCTGGCAATTTTAAGGCAGTCAAATAAATTCAGTTTTGATAAAGGCACAATTGAAACAGCATCTATGATGGCTGAAAAACTCCATAAAACAGTGCAAAACAGAAACTGCTTTTGAGAGGTTGACTATGCTTTCATTATCAATATTTCAGCATGCAGTATTGATTCTTCCTTTTCTAAATCAAGAACACATAGCCCGAATATGCATTTTTCCACAGAAGGCCGTAATCTTTGGAATTGCCTATCCTCACTACCCCTTCTTTATATCAATAAAAACATTAAAATCCAAATTGTTTACCCACCTGTTTTAACTCGAATTTTCAGTCATAATGCTTATCAGATAAAAGCAGGATATACTTAAAAATGTATTTGTTGTATCTGAATAAGCTACCAGAGAAATACTGTGCTGAAGGTAATTCAAACCCTCTGTAGTTGTTGTATCTTTCGGCTTTTCCCAGTTAGGGGTCGCCACAGTGGAACTCTGGTCCACTAATGATTGGCAGTAGATTTTTATGTACTGAGTTGCCAGCTCTGATGCACAACCTTCAATGAAGGTTTGCCCATTCACACATGCCTCCACACAGAAAATGCTTTAGCTGAGAATCGAACAGGACAATATCTTACTCTGAGGCGACAACACTACCGCAGCACTACCACCGAAGTATAATCCAAACCCTCTGTTGTAAAGTAAAATCATTTAATAACACAATTGAGCATTTTCTTCTTTGCATTTTTTAACTCATCTCCACAGAGGTAGATGACCAGCCACTGCTCTGCTGTATTCATCTGTGCAGTCCAAGGAATCTACTGCATTCTGCTAACCAAAAGTACATTTTATACCATATTTTGCACTTTTAAACTGTATTTTTTCTATATTGCTTATTTTTAAAACTGTTCTTGCTGATTTGTTGCACTTTTTGTCTGCTGTAGCATAGTCTAGATGGTTCTGTCTGTTAAACTGAGCAGTAAACCAGGCTGTATTTTGTTGGAGAGGCCCCCATGCACCCTTGTGGCAGGAGAATGCAGTTAAGACTCATCTAATTGAAGGCTGCTGGCACAGGGCTCAGTTTTGAGCTTTTTTATTCGTTAAATTTTTTAATTCAGTTTGCTCACTGTTGCTACATAAGACGCACATTTGTGTGGGTTTGCAGTTGTTTTAACACAGCTCCACAGAGTTAGGCTACCAGCCACTGGTCTTCTGTATTCATATATTTATGCATAGCACACATCTGGACCATGCACCACAGTACACTACCACAAAGTAGGGGTAACTATTGGTGGTTATAGATGCAAAAAAGTTAAGTAGATACATTTTCCCTTAGTAGCTGCCCATGATCCAGTTGAGAAGTCCTTAAACTGCGCTTAGCTGCCCAGAGAGCACCTCAGCTGCACTTTTGCCCCTTAAACATTCCCAAAACCACCAAATCTTCATCAGTCTCATACCATTTAGAGAATCCCCACTAGTATAGATCCCTTATAGTGCAACCCTATTTAAAACACCCAGTTATACCAACCCCCTCCATTTTCTCTCCCCACTGTGAAAGCAGGATTTTACCTAGCATTATGGATGGTCAGTTCCCTCCACTTCTCTTACCAGCCTCATTGGCATGGGTATCCTGAGACAGTGTAGTAGCTACCTCATGTACACTGACAACCCCCTCTACTCCTAAATCACCCAAGTACAATTTGTGAGAGATATACCTACACTAAGAATCTGGAATCCTTGCTCTCTCATGCACAGAACAGTAACACTGAATAGGTTATCAGCTGACATACTACACCTCTTACACAAACCAGGCACTCAACACACAAACCATCATCCATGGAGCTACTCACCAGAAAGCAACCTGAACACCAGAGACCTTCCAAAACACAAACATGCTACACCTAATACAGCACCTACAGCACTGCATGCATAAAACACAAGCACCAATGTCTCATCAAATAAGCCCCTAAGGCAAAGCACATCTAAACCCAATTTTTTAATCAAAGGTGACTCCATTGTGAGACACACAGATGTCCCACTCACCAGGCTGGACAAGAACATTATGGTCAGCTGTCTATTGGGTGCCAGGATCCATCAGATCACACATGCATTCAAGTCTCTCAACAACAACTACTGTTATGACTCTGCCATAGTTCATGTAGGCATGAATGACTTGAGATGTACATCATTGTACTATATGAAGAGAGACAGGATTGAGCTCTATCAATATGTGTCCCAGGCAGGTATGTCCCCAACCTTGAGCAGCATTCTATCCTCGTCCAGGATGATACTACAATATGAACAAAAAAAGATTCACTTCCACAATTGGCTTAGTTTCTGGTGTTATTCTAAGGGGGTCCAGTTCCTGTCAGGCTGGGATGACATGGTTGATAGACCACACCGCTTTCCCAGTGATGGTCTTTACCTGTCACTTCTAGGCTTTCGGTTACTGGCTAAGGCACTTGCCTCCCCCATAGTGCCTCACAATAACAACATTTCTGAAGTGAAAATATCACTCACAAATAAATTAAAGGTTATGCTGCTAAATGCTAGGAGTGCAAATCAGAAACTGCACTGTCTGGAAGAACTCCTCTTCCTGGATGATGCTGACATCTATGCAGTCACAGAAGCTTGGTTTAGGGCCGCAGACAGTATCCAGGCCTTGCAAGGCTACAATGCCTTCCACATTTTCAGACCACAAAATCAACGTGTGAGAACCAGTGGAGGAGTATCTATCTTCATCAAAGATAAATACACCTCTAGACTGGTTAGACAGGAAAACTCCATGGGGTTACTCCAAGTTCAACTAATTGTGGGTAAGACCCCGCCTTTAGTTCATTGTTAGCTGTAGGCCCCTTTCAATGAACCAAGATACCCACGCTTCTTATCTGGATCAACTTGAGTCAATCAAATTACAAACAAACACTGTAGTCATGGGCAATTTTATTTATCTGAACTAACAAATATCCAAAAGGATAAAAACTAATACCAAACTGATAGCCGAAAAAACAGAGAAGTAAATCTGCTTTTAATGCACAAAATAGGCACAGAATAACCCTTCATGAACTAAGTGCTTTCACCATTACCAAATGGCTTCATCAGAGTCAATGATAGACTCAATAATACAGCTTAATATATTGTGACATAACCACGCACACTTTAAAACTTCAATAAAACAATTGTACGATACAAAATATATATATATATATATATATATATATATATATATATATATATATATATATATATATTTAAATTTAAAACATAATTGTTATAAAAATACAAAAATCTAAAACATTCCATTCTATAACCCTACCTATACTACAACTTATAAGAATCAGCAATATATACAATAAGTACTTATATAAATAAATAATGTGCACTAAATATCATTCCTCACCTAAGTAATATATCCCCCTTAAGACAAGATATGTATCTAAATTCTTATTAATAAATTCATAATAAATGCATGAAACAATACATAAAAAGATTTTATTACACTTTTTACTAAGCCAGATTTATACTAAATAACTTCTTTGTTTCAGTAAAGGTAAAATGGATGCACTTTCATTGAGGCCGGGGAGACTAAAAACATTAAGCCTAATCTGTCAGATGAATTTCAAAATCTCAACCTTAAGCTTGTCATCCCCTCCTCTGCCACTAGAAATGACCCTGTCCAATGCAAAAAATGTAAACTTTTTAAAACTGGGACCATGCAGTGCTGTGCATGTAAAGAGCATTAGTTGTATCCTTATTTTTAAGAGCTCTAATATGTTCAACAATTCTTTCTTTAAGCTTCCTAATGGTCTTCCCTACATAGAAACCCGGGCAGGATGCACAGGTGGCCAAATACACCAACATACTGGTATTACAACAACACCTGCCCGGGCAAGGAATCGACCTATTGAAACCAAATACTGTAACATAAGGTCCTTCAGTAATATATCTACAGTACCTACATGTCCCACATTTATGGATTTTTGATAAGGTGTATTTCGAGGGTGGCTGTTCAAGAATATTTTTAATATTTCTGCCCCTACGAAACACAAATCGAGGGACCTCATCTATTTTTTCTTTGTAACAGTGGCTAAAACTGCCTCCCAGTTCGGAGCCTTCTACAGACCACCCTCCTAAATCCATTAACCCCACTTGGCCTACTTGAGAACACATGAAAATATGAAGGTCTCTCCAAACAACATTATATTGGGCAACTGCAACTACCCAAACATAGACTGGGAGCATTATTCTAGCTCCAACACCCTATGCCAAAGGTTCCTAGAATTCATAAACCAAAATGCTATAGAACAACTTGTCACCACTCCCACAAGAGGGGTAAACATACTGAACCTGATAATCAGCAACATGGGGACTCTATGGCCAAGACGAGAAGTGTATCCCTCACTGGTAAGATCAGACCATAGAGTAATCTCACTGGATATTCACATCCTGACCCCAGTCCTTGGCCAGAAAACCACAGTGCAGTGAAAAACATGTGTAAATCAAATTATGCACTCCTCCAAACTTAGGTGGAATCCATTAAAGCCCTTGTGCCTGTGGAAAATATGGCCCAGACCTCAGAACCCTTTATAAATGCATTCTATGAACACCTTCAGGAATGCATGGATAATGCAATCCCAAATAAAACCAAGACCCAATCCTCCAAAGGCAGGCATCCTGTCTGGTGGACCCCAGCCATTAACAAACCATGCAAGAGAAGGAGGAAGCCACTACATATTAGAGAAAAACCCAAAAAGGGAAGGCATCACTGATCAGTATTATGACAAAAAACTATGGCCACACATAAAATCCTCTAAGGCCAGCTACGAGATAAAAATTGTACAGGATACTAAGGATAATCACAAGGCTTTCTTTACTGATGGTAGGAACCTGGGTGAGAATTCCCAAATATGCTCAGAATTAGTCCAAAATGACAAACAATACACCAAACCCACAGACATTGCCAACATCCGACCTGACAGGTTCAGTGCAAACCCCCCCCCCCCACCAAAAGGCCAAATATCTATCCCAGCAGAGTGCTAGCCCCCTGACATTGCAGATGCTCAGGTAACATCCAGCTTCTCCAAAGCAAAGCACACAGCATCAATGGGACCAGATGGTGTCCCAGGCTGCATCCAACATGAAGTCCAATAAGAACTGAACACCAAATAAAACTACTGCTCAATCTCAGCCTTACCACAGGATATGTACCCAAAGAGCAGTGTACAGCAACAGTGGTCCCCCTCCACAAAGGTGGTGCCTGAATGGATACTGCAAACTATCACCCCAGAATCCTGACTAGCTTGGTCTGCAAAACTATGGAAAGGATCATCATGGACCTCAGAAATAAAGATATTGGGGACCTACAGACACTGGACTCTACCCAGTGTGGCTTTCTTAAGGGGAGATCCTGCCCCTTAAACCTGGTTGAGTCATTTGAAACAGTCACCAAGGCCGTTGATGAGGGGAAGGTGGTCCACACAGCCTACCTGGACCTTGCAAAAGCCTTCCATACAATACCCCACTTGGTCATTATAGATAAGATCACCAGCTTAAATATAAACCCCTATGGCACTAGATGGGTTGCAAACTGGCTCAAGGACAGAACTGACATGGTCAGAAATGCTGGAGCCATGTCAGAGTCCAAACCAGCTACAACTGGCATCCCACAAGGCTCAGTCCTGGGACCCCCTTTGTTTGGTATATATTTCTTGGAGGTACAGGCCAACATGGAAGGACTGTGTCTGAACAAGTTTGCAGATGACTACAAACTGGGTGCCATATCTGACCCTCCAGCTGACACAAGCATCCTACAAAAGGGCCTCATAGAAACAGACAACTGGTGCCAGAGCCATGTCATTAAGCTAAATGCAAAAAAGTGTATAGTCACCCCCTTTGGAAAAACAGTAAGTGCCCACCAATTACCAGATAGGTGGTAACCCATTAAGTACAGAAGAAGTAATAAGAGACCTGGGGATACAAGTTGATAGAAATCTTGCATTTGACAACCAATTGGCCGTAGTGGTTATAAAAACATTTCATATACCCACCTAATTTTGAAGGTATTCACATCTAGATCAGGGGAGGTCATCGTGCCTCTTCAGTCATCCTTCATCAGGCTCACAATTGAGTACAATGCCCCTTGTGGGATGTACCTTAGCAGACACCTCCAGCAACTGGAAAGACCCCAAATGTACCTCACCAGGAGGATCAAAGGGCTCTAACAGATGCCATGTGCTGCCTGATTAAACAAACTGCAGCTCCACACAGTGGCATACTGCCTGCCCAGAGGTGATCTGTGCCTGATGTATAAAGCCATGTCCAACCTGGAATCAATGCACATGCTGCACCTTGTAAAATCTGAATCCCATTGAGCTATGCACATGAGAGACCTGAACCCCAGCACTGAAATAAATAGGACATGCTGTAGTGATTGATCCATAACCCAGAAGCTCCCTCCACTCTTGAGTAAATTCACAATCCAGGTTAGCCAGAGAGTCCCTCATTGACTCTCTTCAAGAGGAATCTTGATGAGTGGATGGGAGATTGTAGGTTTACCCTGGGTATCACTTTTATGTCACAGTTAGACAGAGGCACAGTATACTAACCTTGAAAAATGTCATGGCAAACTCCAGTTAAAATGTGTGTTGAAGGACAAACACACTCTGACTAGGATTAGAAATGCCCTAGGGCACATAGCCTAGTGTTTGTCAATGTCCCCCCAAGTTGCAGAATACACTAGTAATGTTGGACAAGCCTGGTTTAAGTAGGCCATAGCTGAACAAAATGCAACATGGTCATACCTTAGTCTGGTGTGCTCAGTATGAATATTTAAAGCAGTGATGGGACTCAAACCCTCCAGATACTATGCAGCAGAGTGAAAGGGCTGAACCACTACACTATGACAGTGTTTGGTCAGTATGAAAGAATGTTGACAAGTGTATGCAAACTGTCCCATGGAAACCCTGCAGGCACAGCATAATCCCTGTTGGGTTCAGACACAAAGCAGTTGGGCAGTAAGAACACAACATGACTTCCAACACACACACTATAAATGTCAAATATTGTTCAAGTTCAAACACAACCACAAATGTAGTGGACCTCAGATCTCAACATATGGAAAGGTCACACTGGGCATGCTCACACACTTTGATAAATGAGACATATGTCAGGCAACAAACCATGGAAAGCCTGAACTGGGCATGCTCACACACTTAGGCCATGTCTCAGTATAGCAGTCGGCCACACATATCTGGCATTTGTATGTGTTAAGCCAGGAACCTCACACAATACAGCAATCTGCCCAGTGCACACAGTTAAATGACAACAGAGACATAAGTAATATACTGGAACCCTGTCATGATCAAACATCTTCCACAGACACACAAGTTATTCATAGAAACAGGGAAATCTATGGCACTAAAGACCTGCAAACAGTTTATCAGCAACAAATATTGTGCATCCCAAACATAAACATATGGGTGCAGAGGTCGATACTAGGCTGTTTGCCCTAGGGAATACATAAGCCTAGCCAGAGTGTATTTGGCATCTGCCTCCCCAGTACAGTAGCCTACTCTGCCTCTGTAAAATAGGTCACAGAAGGCACAGTTTAAGGCTAGTTTGCTGTGCCTCCGTCAAGCAGGGACACAGTGGAGATCCCAGGGGTTGAATTTGCAATGTCACATCCATGTGGCTGGAATTTGCTGGAAGAGGGTTGGTGAGGGGCTATGTCTAACATTAATTGGGATTCAATTCCAGACTGAGGGGAGCCTTATCTGTAGTGTCTGGGCAATTTCACTGTCAAAACTTGCAAGTGATGATTTTGAGGGATTGAAGTGTCTTGCCAATACTGTTCAGAGATGTCCTCCCTCTGTGGGATATTGCTCTGTTATGTATTAGCTCCCTCCTTCTGTTGTACAGCTTATATATGGCTGGTGCCAACCAGACAGGTCTCCTGTTGTGGAGGAGTCTTGGTTTTATTTGGGATAGCATGATCAATGAAAACCTGCAGGTGCTCATAGAATGCATTTGTAAAGGATTCTGAAGATTGGGCTCTATAATCCTCCAACACAGGGCCTTTGAAGTATTCCACCCCAGTCTTCACAAGCGCAAAGTCTGCTTTTGAGAAATACTTTGTTAGCAGTGATTTCCTTGCCTGGGGGTGGGGATGGGATATGGACCACCAGGGAAAGTTGGTTATGGTCAGATCTTAACAATGGTGGTCTACCTATGGTGTGGAACATAGAGTCCCCATGTTGGTGATAATCAGGTCTAATATGTATTCCCCCTTGTGGCTGTGGTGACTGGTTCTGCCATAGCACATGGATTCACAAATTGTAGTGGCTGTAGGGTGATGTTGTTGAGGCCTGAGGAGTTCCCCCAGTCAATATTCCTGTACCTGAAGTTAACCACTGTAATGGCATATGTGAACACCTTCATATCCTACACTGTTCCCAGGGAAGCCAAGTGTGGTTCCTGGATATGGGGGGGGGGGTCTGAACTACACAACAAACCAAAAGGCAGTTTTGCACAATGGTAGTTGCATATGTATGGCCTGTCATGCTTAGTGCAGTGGTAACAACCCAGAGGTGTGTGTATCTGTGATGTATATGGATACACCCCCTGGTTGTGTTGTGTTGTGTGTTACAAGTCCTGTGTTCATGAAGCATGGTATAAAACATAACCAGGTAGTGCTGATGTGCATATGTGACCCTGAACTAGGCGTCTGTTAACGCATATATATTGTTATCCCCCATACTGAGGGATAGTAATAGATGTACATACCTCTTTGTAAAAACTGATGTCACCACCCTGTAAATACTGCAGGAGAAAAAAAGCCACCCAGTAATGCGAATAGCACACTCTGCTAATGTGTTTCTTTCAAGTGTCATAACATAGTTAAGTAGGTGTTTGAATCCTGCAAATGCTCAGTGTGTGTGTGGTGGGGGGGGTAGGATGTGTGCAATTCTCTTTGAAAGAAATGTCCCTTTTGACAATTGGAATAACACACTACATGATGTACATTCCTCTTTGTAAAGACTGATGATGTCAGCACCCTATAGTACAGCAGGAAAAACAAAGCCATCCAGTGACATGAATAGCACACTGCGCTAACGCGTCTCTCTCTAAACTGTCATAACATAGTTGGGTAGGGGTTTGAATCCTGCAAGTGCTCAGTGTGTGTGTTGGGATGGGCAGGGTGTGTACATGTGTGCAATTCTCTTTGAAAGAAATGTCCCTTTTGACAACTGGAATAACACACCACATGATGTACATTCCTCTTTGTAAAGACTGATGATGTCAGCACCCTATAGTACAGCAGGAAAAACAAAGCCATCCAGTGACATGAATAGCACGCTGCGCTAATGCGTCTCTCTCTAAACTGTTATAACATAGTTGGGTAGGGGTTTGAATCCTGCAAGTGCTCAGTGTGTGTATTGGGATGGGCAGGATGTGTGCAATTCTCTTTGAAAGAAATGTCCCTTTTGACAACTGGAATAACACACCACATGATGTACATTCCTCTTTGTAAAGACTGATGATGTCAGCACCCTATAAGTACAGCAGGAGAAGCAAAACCATCCAGTAACGCGAATAGCGTGCTGCGCTAATGCGTCCCTCTCTCAACTGTCATAACATACTTAGGTAGGGGTTTGAATCCTGCAAGTGCTCAGTGTGTGTGTTGGGCGAGGCAGGGTGTATGCAATTCTATTTGAAAGAAATGCCCCTTTTGAGAACTGGAATAAAACACTACATGACGTACATTCCTCTTTGTAAAGACTGATGATGTCAGCACCCTATAAGTGCAGCAGGAGAAGCAAAACCATCCAGTAATGCGAATAACACTGCGCTAATGCGTCTCTCTCTCAACTGTCATAACATAGTTAGGTAGGGGGTTGAATCCTGCAAGTGCGCAGTGTGTGTGTTGGGAGGAGCAGGGTGTGTGCATGTGTGCAATTCTCTTTGAAAGAAATGTCCCTTTTGACAACTGGAATAACACACTACATGATGTACATTCCTCTTTGTAAAGACTGATGATGTCAGCACCCTATAAGTACAGCAGGAGAAGCAAAACCATCCAGTAATGCGAATAGCGCGCTGCGCTAATGCATCTCTCTCTCAACTGTCATAATATAGTTAGGTAGGGGTTTGAATCCTGCAAGTGCTCAGTGTGTGTGTTGGGAGGGGCAGGGTGTGTGCATGTGTGCAATTCTCTTTGAAAGAAATGTCCCTTTTGACAACTGGAATAACACACCACATGATGTACATTCCTCTTTGTAAAGACTGATGATGTCAGCACCCTATAAGTACAGCAGGAGAAGCAAAACCATCCAGTAACGTGAATAGCATGCTGCGCTAATGCGTCTCTCTCTCTCAACTGTCATAACATAGTTAGGTAGGGGTTTGAATCCTGCAAGTGCTCAGTGTGTGTGTTGGGAGGGGCAGGGTGTGTGCAATTCTCTTTGAAAGAAATGTCCCTTTTGACAACTGGAATAACACACTACATGATGTACATTCCTCTTTGTAAAGACTGATGATGTCAGCACCCTATAAGTACAGCAAGAGAAACAAAACCATCGAATAGCGCGCTGCGCTAATGCATCTCTCTCTCAACTGTCATACCATAGTTAGGTAGGGGTTTGAAACCTGCAAGTGCTCAGTGTATGTGTTGAGAAGGGCAGGGTGTGTGCATGTGTACAATTCTCTTTGATAAAAATGTCCCTTTTGACAACTGGAATAACACACCACATGATGTACATTCCTCTTTGTAAAGACTGATGATGTCAGCACCCTATAAGTACAGCAGGAGAAGCAAAATCATCCACTAACGCAAGTAGCACGCTGCGCTAATGCATCTCTCTCTCTCAGCTGTCATAACATAGTTAGGTAGGGGTTTGAATCCTGCAAGTGCTCAGTGTGTGTGTTGGGAGGGCAGGGTGTGTGCAATTCTCTTTGAAAGAAATGTCCCTTTTGACAACTGGAATAACACACCACATGATGTACATTCCTCTTTGTAATGACTGATGATGTCATCACCCTATAAGTACAGCAGGAGAAGCAAAACCATCCAGTAACGCGAATAGCTCGCTGCGCTAATGCGTCTCTTTCTCTCAACTGTCATAACATAGGTAGGGGTTTGAATCCTGCAAGTGCTCAGTGTGTGTGTGTTGGGAGCGGCAGCATGTGTGCAATTCTCTTTGAAAGAAATGTCCCTTTTGACAACTGGAATAACACACTACATGATGTACATTCCTCTTTGTAAAGACTGATGATGTCAGCACCCTATAAGTACAGCAGGAGAAGCAAAATCATCCAGTAACGAGAATAGTGCCCTGCGCTGATGCGTCTTTCTTTCAACTGTCATAACATAGGTAGGGGTTTGAATCCTGCAAGTGCTCAGTGTGTGTGTTGGGAGGGGCAGGGTGTGTGCAATTCTCTTTGAAAGAAATGTCCCTTTTGACAACTGGAATAACACACTACATGATGTACATTCCTCTTTGTAAAGACTGATGATGTCAGCACCCTATAAGTACAGCAGGAGAAGCAAAACCATCCAGTAGCGAATAGCACACTGCGCTAATGCGTCTCTCTCTTAACTGTCATAACATAGTTAGGTAGGGAGTTGAATCCTACAAGTGCTCAGTGTGTGTGTTGGGAGGGGCAGGGTGTGTGCATATGTGCAATTCTCTTTTATAGAAATGTCCCTTTTGACAACTGGAATAACACACCACATGATGTACATTCCTGTTTGTAAAGACTGATGATGTCAGCACCCTATAAGTACAGCAGGAGAACATCAACCACCTAATAAAGTGAATAGCTCATCACGCTAATGTGGCTCTCTCAAGTGTCATAACATAGTTAGGTAAGGTTTGAATCCTGTAAAAGTCATGTGTGTGTTTGTCACACAGTTTGTTAATGTGTGATGGGTTTTGCTTTTATTATAGTATGACATATAATTATAACAGTAATTTCAATGCACACATCAGGTATGTGTGTGCCACATACAGATATGTACCTGTGACCTTCAATAGTTCCTGTGTGTGAAGCCTGCCTCATATGAATACAGTTGTTACCTTTGCCAGTATGTGCTGCAGATTCCCAGACCGTACACCATACATGTATGTTGATGACAATGCAGGCTACTGCAGTGATCTGTGTCCTAGGCCAACTGGGTGACACACAGTCATGAAAGCTGTGATATATTAATGTGGGTGAGGGTTCATGTCTGGAGTATATGTCACACATGTTATAACACAGCAAAGTCTGTGAGTAATGGACATCCAGTGTAGGTGTATGGCAACTGTTGCTGATAGGCATAAAGACACCTTCTTGCTTAGGCGCAACTGTTGCTGATATGCATAAAGACACCTTCTTTCTTAGGCGATACACCAGGGGACTGCACAATACCTTTGGAAATGTGAATATCACAGGATAGACAAGAAAACACTTGTCCATATGTACACACTATTACCCGTTCTACATGATGGGTACTGCCACCTACATGGTACTACTGGAATACTATGTTAAATACATGCTGATGACAAAGATACAGTTGTGTTACAGTAACAGAGCATGGCTTGGACAACAGGTATCTGTCTGTATGATACCCTTGTGGTGGTCATGTGTGTCATGTGCAGAATGCATTGTAGGCCACTGTATGCATTTCCAGTCATGGATGAACATATCCCTAGTGTGTTGGCATGTACATGAGACTGCTGTATGGCAAACAGTATTCTTCCCAGGGATGTGTGGGGCTCAGTAAGAATGGCTACATGGTATAGTGTAGTACTGCAGGGATATCACTGACACTGGGTTTCCTACATCTGTGTATCAGTTGAGGATACATCATGTAATAGGTTCATAGGTTCATACTAGGCTGTCTGCCCTAGGGCAGTTATAAGCCTAGCCAGACTGTGTTTGGCTTTCGCCACACATTTTAAATGAATTTTGCTATGGCCTTTTTCCAGGTTAGTATACTCTGCCTCTGTGTAACAGTGACACAGAAGTGAGACATTTGTGCTGAACCTGTCAGCAATGATGTTGGCAATGTATGTGGCTTATGTGTATTCTTTGTCATTTAGGACTACTTCTGAGCATATCTGGGAATTCCCACCCAGATTCCTAACATAACTAAAGGAAGCCTTATGATTATCCTTAGTGTCTTGTGCAATTATTCTCTTGAAGCTGGCCTTAGACAATTTTATGAGTGCCCGTATTTTGTTCCAAATACTGATCAGAGATGCCTTCCCTTTGTGGGATATTGCTCGATCATGTAGTAGCTACCTCCTTCTATTGTTTTCTGTTATGTGGCTGGGGTCCACCACAAAGGACGCCTGTCTTTGGAGGATTGGGTCTTGGTTATATTTGGAATTGCATGATCTGTGCATTCCTGAAGGTGTTCATAGAATGTGTTTATAAAGGATTCAGCAGTGTGGGCTGTATTTTCTACAGGCCCGGGGGCTTTGAAGGATTCTACCTCTGTCTCGGTTTTGAGGTGTGTGGAATTTGCTTTAGACAACTTTTTCACTGTGGTTTTCTGGGCAGGGGCTGAGGTTGGTATGTGAATATACAGTGAGATTACTCTATGATCTGATCTTACCAGTGAGGGATACACTTCTGGTCTGGAGCATAGAGTCCCCATGTTGGTGATGATCAGGTGCAGTATGTTTTCTCCTCTTGTGGGAGTGGTAACAAGTTGTTCCATAGCATTTGAGTTTATGAATTCTAGGAACCTTTGGCCTAGGGTGTTGGTGCTACAGTAATGCTCCCAGTCTATATGTGGGTAGATGAAGTTGCCCAATATAATGTTGTTTGGAGAAACTTTCATATATTCATGTGTTCTTAAGTAGGCCAAGTGGGGCTCCTGGGTTTAGGAGGGTGGTCTGTAGCAGGCTATGAACTGGAAGGCAGTTTTACCCACTGTTAGTTACACATGGATAGTCTGTGATGCTTCATGCTGTGGCACCAACCTGGGGGTGTGGGTATCCTTGACAATTATTGATACTCACCCCATTTCATAGTTAGTTCCATGTTTTGGGGCTGTAAAGCATGGTATGAGGTGTAACCTGGTAGTGCTATGGTGCTCTTGGGAGCCTTGAACCAGGTTTCTGTTACTGCACAGATATCAACATTCTCCATGCTGAGAAGAGTTTGGACTGCATGCATCTTGCGGTTTAGATGTCTGGCATTGAGTATCATTACTTCTAGTTTCTTATCCCTTGTGATACCTATGTAGGTGGGTTTGTGTTTTGAGCCTTACCACCAGAATGCAAACCATTGACATTGGTTCCATATGACCCACAGCATGCTGTCAAACCATGTCATACATACATGTGACCCCAGGTGAGACATATGTGTAGTACAACACAAAGTGGCCACCAATATGAACTGCAGTGTATGACTACTGTGTCACATGGTGCATGTCACCCTTGCCATGTGTGCTCTACGCATCTACATGCAGAGAATGCAACTCCACCTTGTTCACAAATGCACACCTGCAACTGTGTGCTGCAAACATCACACATGTACTGTCCAGTCCACAACACATGCAGGCACAGGTACACACAACTGCCATGTGGCACATGTGCAGACATTACACTTTTGGAGTTAACACTGGTGTATACAAAACTACAATGACAATCATAGTGTTAATGCATCAGGCATGCTGGGATATACCCACAATGATATCATTACACTGTACTGTTAACAACATGATAATATTACTACAGTGCTATGTAGTCACCCTGTGCATCAGCACCATGCTATCCTGTTCCTGCATCAATGTTACAGATTTCAGGAGGTGGCACAGTTTCATCATATGCACAGGGTGTGTACTTGGTTTGCCAGAGTCTGCCATTGACACATCCAATCGACATGTATGTGTGTGTGTGTTAGTGAGGGACAACAGTACAACATGGGGCAATGTTAATGTGGTGTGTGTGTGTATGTGTTAGCCCTAGGTGTTAGCATTATGCATGTGTGTGTATGCATGCACACAGTTCCACCACATGGCTGCCATATATGGGTGTTTGTGGACAGCCACAGACTGTACCTGTCAGGTCATACAGATCACTGTCTCTGGCCATGGACATGGTACCTGTGCCTGGCAGGGGTGCTACGGACAGTATCAGGTACTAAGCCAGACTGGGTACTGTCATCAGAAGCAGTGGGTTGCTGAGTGGACACATGTCCCTGCTGGGACTGTCCAGAGCCATCTGCATGTGGTCTTCTAGGATGGTCTGATGACAGCACAGACCCAGCATTGCTGGGGCTGGTACTGGCACTATGGGAGCAGCTGCGGGTTTGTTGTCATCCGCGATGACTGCCAGCTGCTGATGTTGCTGGCATACATCCATGTCGATGCCTTAACTGTCCTGCATTGCCATGGCTCATGGACATGTAGTTGTGGAACAGATCTAATGTCCCCCCCCAACATCTATCAATGACCTCGCTGACAGTACGGATGGCAGCCGCAATGTCACATATAGTGTCATTCATAGCAGTGCAATGTGCTCTAAGCTCCCTCAGACCCTGTCTGGTGTACCGTTCCATACGTGCCTTTGCCTGCATTACAGCCCAGAACATAGCTGAGGTTGAAAGACCTCTGTGGGCACGTCTGACAGGGGCAGTATGACCATGGATGCTCCCACGAGAATCCCTGGACATCTGCCTGTGTGGTACCAGGTCAGGACTCTGGCCATGGCTGTGAGGGGATGCATGTGCCACTGATACCACATTACCCTGGTCAATGCCCACTGTATGCTGTCCCTCAGCTAAGGACATTGGTAACAATGAATGTATCGGCAGGATGACTGTGCGCATTGATGCGGTTGACTGCTGTGTACTGTTGATTGGCTGACCAACAATAGACCCTGTCACACCTCACTGTGCCATTACACATGTATCATCATTATCACTATCACCAGCAGTGGCTTTGAGCAACACCAGAACCTGTGAGAGGAAGACAGGAAACACAGTTTACAATGTGTACACAATGTTACCACACATGCACGCGGGCACACATGCACACGGGCACACATGCACACATGCACAAAGACACACATGAACACGGGCACACATGCACACATGCACACATGCACATGGGCACACATGCACACATGCACAGATGGAAACATGCACACATGCACAAAGGCAAATATACACACATGCACACATGCACACGGGCACACATGCACACATGCAGAAAGGCACACATGCACACGGGCACACATACACACATGCACACGGGCACACAAGCACACATGCACACGGGCACACATGCACTCATGCACACATGCACAAAGGCACACATGCACACTCCTCAGTACAGCAGATACAAACACACACACACACCTGCAATCCAACACATACACAATACTGTTTGAGGGTATTATTAGTATTAATATTATTATTACTATTAATAGTATTGTTATTACACACTCACCAGCATGGATTGGCTGCATTGCTGTTACTCCAGAGGGACCTGCACAAATAAGAGAGTTATTGTCAGTGGCTACAACTATGCCATTGATACTGTGAGTATGCTACAGTACAGTAGTACAACAGTTGGCTTTCGCAGGTGTAGTGATGATATTCAGAATATCAATCTTGCACAATAATAGGCAGGATAACAGCTACACACACAGTACACATCTCACACATGCATACACTACCAGTGCAGAGAATAGTCAACTACAGATATGGTATGTTACCTGCATACTCCATGTCCACATGCCGGGTGGCTCCGGCCTCCATCATGACACGTCTGTGGATGTTGTTGTTGTTGGCCTGGAGCCACAACACTTAGGAGTAGCTCCTCCACTCTGGTGAGGGGGGGTGGATAGGTACCCCACCACCTGTGGCAAGCTGTTGTCTGTGGATATCAGATGCATGCTGATGGACATTTCTAATTAAATCACTGCAGTGATGGCGTACCTGCTCATATGTCCGGTTATGCATGCCTATGTCATTTACCCGACGGACAAGGTCTTGCCACAGTGCAGCCCTCTCCTGCTGGTTCTGGCTGGTCCTGGAAAACAATGTATTGAAATCCCACACCGGACTCTGGTGTATCTCCTCATCCTTTGCAGCTGAATAACACAGGTTGCGGTGATGCACCATCGCCCTGGAAGGAAAAGATAAATATGTGAGCAAGTCATATGGCACAAGTAATACTCTACTGTACTGATATCACTGAACTACCATATATAGCATCTGTCTGTCTATCAAGGGATACACATGTACATTACCACATATCAGTGCTCTGCCTACAACTGTGTGACAGTGCCTGCCACACTCCATACAACAAACTAGTATATACCAGCACTCGGCACACTGTTTGAGGTACACTGCACAACCTCACACTGGTGGTATGTATCAAGCTACTGGATGGAGAATATTGTCATCCCATGCAATGCATGCAATGCACGTCTACTGTTTCACTGGTAATCCACCCTAGTCTTTGCTGCCATACCCCTACCTACACCGCAGTCGTACACAGGGAACTACTGCACAACATATGGCAATCTAGTATGTTAGTATCCCAATAACTGACACATCTTTCTCTGGCCTCACACCAAGGACACAGATTACCATGACAGACACAAAGTCACGCTGAGCAATCACACCATTACAGACCTCGCACACAGTCAGTGTCACACTCATTCCACCTCACATAGTTGGTATTGCACTGAGTACATGTGTGTGTGCATTGTGTCATAGGTAGGTACTATGCTATTGGCCCTGGGCCTATGGCAGCATAGCCTTATGCTACCCTGTCCCTTGGGACACAAGTAATGTGATTGTACTTGCTCCTGTTAAACAGTTACACAGAGGTGACTCACACGGCATATTACCTATCTCCATAACATTCATCAGGGGTATGTCTGACATCTACTAATGAGAAGCCTTGTTTGTTAATGTTGGGTGGTTTAGTCCAGGGTATGGCATATTTGTGGATATCAAAGGGGAGGCTATTGTACACTTGTTTCCCATGTTTGCTTCTGACACCTCCAGTAGTAGGCAGGCAACCACCTATGTGGTAGTTAGTGGTTAAAGTGTTTTAGAATGGGGTATGGTACTCCTGTATCCACACTGGTGTTCAGTTCATGCCTTGGTCACCAGGCAGCTGTTGCAATTCATCTGCCCCCATGTCCCTCTCTCACCCTATGTGTGTGTGTATATATATATATATATATATATATATATATATATATATATATATATATATATATATATATATATATATATATATATAAATATAGATAGATATATTCATATACATACATACATATCTATAGACATTCATATCTATCTGTATATGTGTATGCATCTATATATATCTATATATGTATGTGTCTATTACATCTATATGTATATACATATTCTATCTATCTATCTATCTATCTATCTATCCATATATGTCTATCTATCTATACATACCTCTCTCTCTCTCTCTCTCTCTCTCTCTATATATATATATATATATATATATATATATATATATATATATATATGTACATAAACACACACACACACATACTTATAAACATCCATTGCTGTACAACTACATGCACATCTTGGCACATAGAATGCCCACCTTTCATGGTGGGGATGTCACTTCTGTAACAGTTGTGAGACATACCATTCTGTAATGATATTGCACAGTGTTGTGCAGAATGCATATGCTGTCCTCAGGCCGTATAGCTGTAGCAGGCCTCACTGGCTCAGTCCCACAGAAGTTCACCACCACATGACATATACCTGCACTGAATGCTGTTTTCAATGCCACACACTACAACCTACATTGATATGTGCACATAGCAACCTTCAACTACATATGTATGTCCAGCCTTCGCTAATGGTTGCAGTATGTCCCTTGCCCTATGCACATCTTCATATACATATAGATACAGACTGCTGACACATATGGAGGGTTCACAGTATGTAGATTATTAGATTACGTCGTTTACATTACCTTTGTCTCTAACAGCTTTTTTCATTTGGCTGGCTGGCTGGCTGGCTGGCTGGATGCCTGGCTGCCTGGTTGGTTGGCTGGCGGGCTGCCTGGATGGCTGGCTGGCTTACTTGCTGGCTTGCTTGCTTGCTGCCTTGCTTTTTTTTTTTTTGTGTCTCTGTCTCTGTCTGTCTATCTCTCTATCTCTGTCTCTGTCTCTGTCTCTCTCTCTCTCTCTCTCTCTCTCCCTCCAGTTGCTGCAATGATATTATTGCATGTGTGGACTGGCAG